>NW_027194233.1:0-117148 GCF_032444005.1 Ranitomeya imitator
CCATCATTTGTGCCCTGCCTTAAGCCTAGCCTGCATAGGTGCCCCTGCCTTATGCCTAGCTTGCACTTGTGCCTCTGCCTTATGCTTAGTTTGCACTTGTGCCCCTGCCTAAAGCCTAGCCCGCACTTGTGCCCCTGCCTTATGCCTAGCCCGCACTTGTGCCCCTGCCTTATGCCTAGCCTGCACTTGTGCTCCTGCCTTATGCCTAGCCAGCACTTGTGCCCCTGCCTTATGCCTAGCCAGCACTTGTGCCCCTGCCTTATGCCTAGCCTGCACTTGTGCCCCTGCCTTATGCCTAGCCTGCACTTGTGCCCCTGCCTTATGCCTAGCCTGCATTTGTGCCCCTGCCTTATGCCTAGCCAGCACTTGTGCCCCTTGCCTTATGCCTAGCCAGCAATTGTGCCCCTGCCTTATGCCTAGCCAGCAATTGTGCCCCTGCCTTATGCCTAGCCAGCACTTGTGCCCCTGCCTTATGCCTAGCCAGCACTTGTGCCCCTGCCTTATGCCTAGCCAGCACTTGTGCCCCTGCCTTATGCCTAGCCAGCACTTGTGCCCCTGCCTTATGCCTAGCCAGCAATTGTGCCCCTGCCTTATGCCTAGCCAGCACTTGTGCCCCTGCCTTATGCCTAGCCAGCACTTGTGCCCGTGCCTTATGCCTAGCCAGCACTTGTGCCCCTGCCTTATGCCTAGCCTGCACTTGTGCCCCTGCCTGATGCCTAGCCTGCACTTGTGCCCCTGCCTGATGCCTAGCCTGCACTTGTGCCCCTGCCTTATGCCTAGCCTGCACTTGTGCCCCTGCCTTATGCCTAGCCTGCACTTGTGCCCCTGCCTTATGCCTAGCCTGCACTTGTGCCCCTGCCTTATGCCTAGCCAGCACTTGTGCCCCTGCCTTATGCCTAGCCAGCACTTGTGCCCCTGCCTTATGCCTAGCCAGCACTTGTGCCCCTGCCTTATGCCTAGCCAGCACTTGTGCCCCTGCCTTATGCCTAGCCAGCACTTGTGCCCCTGCCTTATGCCTAGCCAGCACTTGTGCCCCTGCCGTATGCCTAGCCAGCACTTGTGCCCCTGCCTTATGCCTAGCCAGCACTTGTGCCCCTGCCTTATGCCTAGCCAGCAATTGTGCCCCTGCCTTATGCCTAGCCAGCACTTGTGCCCCTGCCTTATGCCTAGCCAGCACTTGTGCCCGTGCCTTATGCCTAGCCAGCACTTGTGCCCCTGCCTTATGCCTAGCCTGCACTTGTGCCCCTGCCTGATGCCTAGCCTGCACTTGTGCCCCTGCCTGATGCCTAGCCTGCACTTGTGCCCCTGCCTTATGCCTAGCCTGCACTTGTGCCCCTGCCTTATGCCTAGCCATTACTTGTGCCCGTGCCTTATGCCTAGCCAGCACTTGTGCCCCTGCCTTATGCCTAGACTGCACTTGTGCCCCTGCCTGATGCCTAGCCTGCACTTGTGCCCCTGCCTGATGCCTAGCCTGCACTTGTGCCCCTGCCTTATGCCTAGCCTGCACTTGTGCCCCTGCCTTATGCCTAGCCTGCACTTGTGCCCCTGCCTTATGCCTAGCCTGCACTTGTTCCTCTGCCTTATGCTTAGTTTGCACTTGTGCCCCTGCCTAAAGGCTAGCCTGCACTTGTGCCCCTGCCTTGTGCCTAGCCAGCACTTGTGCCCCTGCCTTGTGCCTAGCCAGCACTTGTGCCCCTGCCTTATGCCTAGCCAGCACTTGTGCCCCAGCCTTATGCCTAGCCAGCACTTGTGCCCCAGCCTTATGCCTAGGCAGCACTTGTGCCCCTGCCTAATGCTTAGCCAGCACTTGTGACCCTGCCTTATGCCTAGCCTGCACTTGTGCCCCTGCCTTATGCCTAGCTTGCACTTGTGCCCCTGCCTTATGCCTAGCCAGCACTTTTGAGCCCCTTGCATTATTGTTTTTTTGTCTTTAGCTTCATGTTGGTTATGCACACAGGGCAGGCTTTACGCTCTTCGCTCTTGTCCCGTCTGAATGCACATGCACGACTGTAATTGGGGACGAAGGCATTACCCATTTACGGAGGACAGACAAGATGTGCCTGGTCGCTTGGAGCATGGGGGTTATGGAGTGGCTCCGCACTGTACAACAAAGTACAGAGTAGAGGGTGAAAGCTAGCTCTTCACCCCTAAGGGTGCCTATCCCTTTATGCAAAGAGTGCAAAGAGTTAGCCGTATGCCTTATGTGTAGCCATCACTTGTGCCCCTGCCTTAAGCTTAGCCTGCATAGGTGCCCCTGCCTTATGCCTAGCTTGCACTTATGCCTCTGCCTTATGCTTAGTTTGTACTTGTGCCCCTGCCTAAAGCCTAGCCCGCACTTGTGCCCCTGCCTTATGCCTAGCCAGCACTTGTGTCCCTGCCTTATGCCTAGCCAGCACTTGTGCCCCTGCCTTATGCCTAGCCAGCACTTGTGCCCCTGCCTTATGCATAGCCTGCACTTGTGCCCCTGCCTTATGCCTAGCCAGCACTTGTGCCCCTGACTTATGCCTAGCCTGCACTTATGCCCCTGCCTTATGCCTAGCCAGCACTTGTGCCCCTGCCTTATGCATAGCCTGCACTTGTGCCCCTGCCTTATGCCTAGCCAGCACTTGTGCCCCTGACTTATGCCTAGCCTGCACTTGTGCCCCTGCCTTATGCCTAGCCTGCACTTGTGCCCCTGCCTTATGCCTAGCCTGCACTTGTGCCCCTGCCTTATGCCTAGCCTGCACTTGTGCCCCTGACTTATGCCTAGCCTGCACTTGTGCCCCTGCCTTAAGCCTAGCCTGCACTTGTGCCCCTGCCTTATGCCTAGCCTGCACTTGTGCCCCTGCCTTATGCCTAGCCTGCACTTGTGCCCCTGCCTTATGCCTAGCCTGCATTTGTGCCCCTGCCTTATGCCTAGCCTGCATTTGTGCCCCTGCCTTATGCCTAGCCTGCACTTATACCCCTGCCTTATGCCTAGCCTGCACTTGTGCCCCTGCCTTATGCCTAGCCTGCACTTGTGCCCCTGCCTTATGCCTAGCCTGCACTTGTGCCCCTGCCTTATGCCTAGCCTGCACTTGTGCCCCTGCCTTATGCCTAGCCTGCACTTGTGCCCCTGCCTTATGCCTAGCCTGCACTTGTGCCCCTGCCTTATGCCTAGCCTGCACTTGTGCCCCTGCCTTATGCCTAGCCTGCACTTGTGCCCCTGCCTTATGCCTAGCCTGCACTTGTGCCCCTGCCTTATGCCTAGCCTGCACTTGTGCCCCTGCCTTATGCCTAGCCTGCACTTGTGCCCCTGCCTTATGCCTAGCCAGCACTTGTGCCCCTACTTATGCCTAGCCAGCACTTGTGCCCCTGCCTTATGCCTAGCCAGCACTTGTGCCCCTGCCTTATGCCTAGCCAGCACTTGTGCCCCTGCCTTATGCCTAGCCAGCACTTTTGAGCCCCTTGCATTATTGTTTTTTTGTCTTTAGCTTCATGTTGGTTATGCACACAGGGCAGGCTTTACGCTCTTCGCTCTTGTCCCGTCTGAATGCACATGCACGACTGTAATTGGGGACGAAGGCATTACCCATTTACGGAGGACAGACAAGATGTGCCTGGTCGCTTGGAGCATGGGGGTTATGGAGTGGCTCCGCACTGTACAACAAAGTACAGAGTAGAGGGTGAAAGCTAGCTCTTCACCCCTAAGGGTGCCTATCCCTTTATGCAAAGAGTGCAAAGAGTTAGCCGTATGCCTTATGTGTAGCCATCACTTGTGCCCCTGCCTTATGCCTAGCCAGCACTTGTGCCCCTGCCTTATGCCTAGCCAGCACTTGTGCCCCTGCCTTATGCCTAGCCAGCACTTGTGCCCCTGCCTTATGCCTAGCCAGCACTTGTGCCCCTGCCTTATGCCTAGCCAGCACTTGTGCCCCTGCCTTATGCCTAGCCAGCAATTGTGCCCCTGCCTTATGCCTAGCCAGCACTTGTGCCCCTGCCTTATGCCTAGCCAGCACTTGTGCCCGTGCCTTATGCCTAGCCAGCACTTGTGCCCCTGCCTTATGCCTAGCCTGCACTTGTGCCCCTGCCTGATGCCTAGCCTGCACTTGTGCCCCTGCCTGATGCCTAGCCTGCACTTGTGCCCCTGCCTTATGCCTAGCCTGCACTTGTGCCCCTGCCTTATGCCTAGCCAGCACTTGTGCCCGTGCCTTATGCCTAGCCAGCACTTGTGCCCCTGCCTGATGCCTAGCCTGCACTTGTGCCCCTGCCTGATGCCTAGCCTGCACTTGTGCCCCTGCCTGATGCCTAGCCTGCACTTGTGCCCCTGCCTTATGCCTAGCCTGCACTTGTGCCCCTGCCTTATGCCTAGCCTGCACTTGTGCCCCTGCCTTATGCCTAGCCTGCACTTGTTCCTCTGCCTTATGCTTAGTTTGCACTTGTGCCCCTGCCTAAAGGCTAGCCTGCACTTGTGCCCCTGCCTTGTGCCTAGCCAGCACTTGTGCCCCTGCCTTGTGCCTAGCCAGCACTTGTGCCCCTGCCTTGTGCCTAGCCAGCACTTGTGCCCCAGCCTTATGCCTAGCCAGCACTTGTGCCCCAGCCTTATGCCTAGGCAGCACTTGTGCCCCTGCCTAATGCTTAGCCAGCACTTGTGACCCTGCCTTATGCCTAGCCTGCACTTGTGCCCCTGCCTTATGCCTAGCTTGCACTTGTGCCCCTGCCTTATGCCTAGCCAGCACTTTTGAGCCCCTTGCATTATTGTTTTTTTGTCTTTAGCTTCATGTTGGTTATGCACACAGGGCAGGCTTTACGCTCTTCGCTCTTGTCCCGTCTGAATGCACATGCACGACTGTAATTGGGGACGAAGGCATTACCCATTTACGGAGGACAGACAAGATGTGCCTGGTCGCTTGGAGCATGGGGGTTATGGAGTGGCTCCGCACTGTACAACAAAGTACAGAGTAGAGGGTGAAAGCTAGCTCTTCACCCCTAAGGGTGCCTATCCCTTTATGCAAAGAGTGCAAAGAGTTAGCCGTATGCCTTATGTGTAGCCATCACTTGTGCCCCTGCCTTAAGCTTAGCCTGCATAGGTGCCCCTGCCTTATGCCTAGCTTGCACTTGTGCCTCTGCCTTATGCTTAGTTTGTACTTGTGCCCCTGCCTAAAGCCTAGCCCGCACTTGTGCCCCTGCCTTATGCCTAGCCAGCACTTGTGTCCCTGCCTTATGCCTAGCCAGCACTTGTGCCCCTGCCTTATGCCTAGCCAGCACTTGTGCCCCTGCCTTATGCATACCCTGCACTTGTGCCCCTGCCTTATGCCTAGCCAGCACTTGTGCCCCTGACTTATGCCTAGCCTGCACTTGTGCCCCTGCCTTATGCCTAGCCAGCACTTGTGCCCCTGCCTTATGCATAGCCTGCACTTGTGCCCCTGCCTTATGCCTAGCCAGCACTTGTGCCCCTGACTTATGCCTAGCCTGCACTTGTGCCCCTGCCTTATGCCTAGCCTGCACTTGTGCCCCTGCCTTATGCCTAGCCTGCACTTGTGCCCCTGCCTTATGCCTAGCCTGCACTTGTGCCCCTGCCTTATGCCTAGCCTGCACTTGTGCCCCTGCCTTATGCCTAGCCTGCACTTGTGCCCCTGCCTTATGCCTAGCCTGCACTTGTGCCCCTGCCTTATGCCTAGCCTGCACTTGTGCCCCTGCCTTATGCCTAGCCTGCACTTGTGCCCCTGCCTTATGCCTAGCCTGCACTTGTGCCCCTGCCTTATGCCTAGCCAGCACTTGTGCCCCTGCCTTATGCCTAGCCAGCACTTGTGCCCCTGCCTTATGCCTAGCCAGCACTTGTGCCCCTGCCTTATGCCTAGCCAGCACTTGTGCCCCTGCCTTATGCCTAGCCAGCACTTTTGAGCCCCTTGCATTATTGTTTTTTTGTCTTTAGCTTCATGTTGGTTATGCACACAGGGCAGGCTTTACGCTCTTCGCTCTTGTCCCGTCTGAATGCACATGCACGACTGTAATTGGGGACGAAGGCATTACCCATTTACGGAGGACAGACAAGATGTGCCTGGTCGCTTGGAGCATGGGGGTTATGGAGTGGCTCCGCACTGTACAACAAAGTACAGAGTAGAGGGTGAAAGCTAGCTCTTCACCCCTAAGGGTGCCTATCCCTTTATGCAAAGAGTGCAAAGAGTTAGCCGTATGCCTTATGTGTAGCCATCACTTGTGCCCCTGCCTTAAGCTTAGCCTGCATAGGTGCCCCTGCCTTATGCCTAGCTTGCACTTGTGCCTCTGCCTTATGCTTAGTTTGTACTTGTGCCCCTGCCTAAAGCCTAGCCCGCACTTGTGCCCCTGCCTTATGCCTAGCCAGCACTTGTGTCCCTGCCTTATGCCTAGCCAGCACTTGTGCCCCTGCCTTATGCCTAGCCAGCACTTGTGCCCCTGCCTTATGCATAGCCTGCACTTGTGCCCCTGCCTTATGCCTAGCCAGCACTTGTGCCCCTGACTTATGCCTAGCCTGCACTTGTGCCCCTGCCTTATGCCTAGCCTGCACTTGTGCCCCTGCCTTATGCCTAGCCTGCACTTGTGCCCCTGCCTTATGCCTAGCCTGCACTTGTGCCCCTGCCTTATGCCTAGCCTGCACTTGTGCCCCTGACTTATGCCTAGCCTGCACTTGTGCCCCTGCCTTAAGCCTAGCCTGCACTTGTGCCCCTGCCTTATGCCTAGCCTGCACTTGTGCCCCTGCCTTATGCCTAGCCTGCACTTGTGCCCCTGCCTTATGCCTAGCCTGCACTTGTGCCCCTGCCTTATGCCTAGCCTGCACTTATGCCCCTGCCTTATGCCTAGCCTGCACTTGTGCCCCTGCCTTATGCCTAGCCTGCACTTGTGCCCCTGCCTTATGACTAGCCTGCACTTGTGCCCCTGCCTTATGCCTAGCCTGCACTTGTGCCCCTGCCTTATGCCTAGCCTGCCCTTGTGCCCCTGCCTTATGCCTAGCCTGCACTTGTTTCCCTGCCTTATGCCTAGCCTGCACTTGTGCCCCTGCCTTATGCCTAGCCTGCACTTGTGACCCTGCCTTATGCCTAGCCTGCACTTGTGCCCCTGCCTTATGCCTAGCCTGCACTTGTGCCCCTGCCTTATGCCTAGCCTGCACTTGTTCCCCTGCCTTATGCCTAGCCTGCACTTGTGCCCCTGCCTTATGCCAAGCCTGCACTTGTGCCCCTGCCTTATGCCTAGCCTGCACTTGTGCCCCTGCCTTATGCCTAGCCTGCACTTGTGCCCCTGCCTTATGCCTAGCCTGCACTTGTGCCCCTGCCTTATGCCTAGCCTGCACTTGTGCCCCTGCCTTATGCCTAGCCTGCACTTGTGCCCCTGCCTTATGCCTAGCCTGCACTTGTGCCCCTGCCTTATGCCTAGCCTGCACTTGTGCCCCTGCCTTATGCCTAGCCTGCACTTGTGCCCCTGCCTTATGCCTAGCCTGCACTTGTGCCCCTGCCTTATGCCTAGCCTGCACTTGTGCCCCTGCCTTATGCCCAGCCTGCACTTGTGCCCCTGCCTTATGCCCAGCCTGCACTTGTGCCCCGCCTGCACTTGTGCCCCTGCCTTATGCCTAGCCAGCACTTGTGCCCCTGCCTTATGCCTAGCCAGCACTTGTGCCCCTGCCTTATGCCTAGCCAGCACTTGTGCCCCTGCCTTATGCCTAGCCTGCACTTGTGCCCCTGCCTCATGCCTAGCCTGCACTTGTGCCCCTGCCTTATGCCTAGCCTGCACCTGTGCCCCTGCCTTATGCCTAGCCTGCACTTGTGCCCCTGCCTTATGCCTAGCCTGCACTTGTGCCCCTGCCTTATGCCTAGCCTGCACCTGTGCCCCTGCCTTATGTCTAGCCTGCACCTGTGCCCCTGCCTTATGCCTAGCCAGCACTTGTGCCCCTGCCTGATGCCTAGCCAGCACTTGTGCCCCTGCCTTATGCCTAGCCAGGACTTGTGCCCCTGCCTTATGCCTAGCCAGCACTTGTGCCCCTGCCATATGCCTAGCCAGCACTTGTGCCCCTGCCTTATGCCTAGCCAGCACTTGTGCCCCTGCCTTATGCCTAGCCAGCACTTGTGCCCCTGCCTTATGCCTAGCCAGCACTTGTGCCCCTGCCTTATGCCTAGCCAGCACTTGTGCCCCTGCCTTATGCCTAGCCAGCACTTGTGCCCCTGCCTTATGCCTAGCCAGCACTTGTGCCCCTGCCTTATGCCTAGCCAGCACTTGTGCCCCTGCCTTATGCCTAGCCAGCACTTGTGCCCCTGCCTTATGCCTAGCCAGCACTTGTGCCCCTGCCTTATGCCTAGCCAGCACTTGTGCCCCTGCCTTATGCCTAGCCAGCACTTGTGCCCCTGCCTTATGCCTAGCCAGCACTTGTGCCCCTGCCTTATGCCTAGCCAGCACTTGTGCCCCTGCCTTATGCCTAGCCAGCACTTGTGCCCCTGCCTTATGCCTAGCCAGCACTTGTGCCCCTGCCTTATGCCTAGCCAGCACTTGTGCCCCTGCCTTATGCCTAGCCAGCACTTGTGCCCCTGCCTTATGCCTAGCCAGCACTTGTGCCCCTGCCTTATGCCTAGCCAGCACTTGTGCCCCTGCCTTATGCCTAGCCAGCACTTGTGCCCCTGCCTTATGCCTAGCCAGCACTTGTGCCCCTGCCTTATGCCTAGCCAGCACTTGTGCCCCTGCCTTATGCCTAGCCAGCACTTGTGCCCCTGCCTTATGCCTAGCCAGCACTTTTGAGCCCCTTGCATTATTGTTTTTTTGTCTTTAGCTTCATGTTGGTTATGCACACAGGGCAGGCTTTACGCTCTTCGCTCTTGTCCCGTCTGAATGCACATGCACGACTGTAATTGGGGACGAAGGCATTACCCATTTACGGAGGACAGACAAGATGTGCCTGGTCGCTTGGAGCATGGGGGTTATGGAGTGGCTCCGCACTGTACAACAAAGTACAGAGTAGAGGGGTGAAAGCTAGCTCTTCACCCCTAAGGGTGCCTATCCCTTTATGCAAAGAGTTAGCCGTATGCCTTATGTGTAGCCATCACTTGTGCCCCTGCCTTATGCCTAGCCTGCATAGGTGCCCCTGCCTTATGCCTAGCTTGCACTTGTGCCTCTGCCTTATGCTTAGTTTGTACTTGTGCCCCTGCCTTATGCCTAGCCAGCACTTGTGTCCCTGCCTTATGCCTAGCCAGCACTTGTGCCCCTGCCTTATGCCTAGCCATCACTTGTGCCCCTGCCTTATGCCTAGCCTGCACTTGTGCCCCTGCCTTATGCCTAGCCTGCACTTGTGCCCCTGCCTTATGCCTAGCCTGCACTTGTGCCCCTGCCTTATGCCTAGCCTGCGCTTGTGCCCCTGCCTTATGCCTAGCCTGCGCTTGTGCCCCTGCCTTATGCCTAGCCTGCGCTTGTGCCCCTGCCTTATGCCTAGCCTGCGCTTGTGCCCCTGCCTTATGCCTAGCCTGCGCTTGTGCCCCTGCCTTATGCCTAGCCTGCGCTTGTGCCCCTGACTTATGCCTAGCCTGCACTTGTGCCCCTGCCTTATGCCTAGCCTGCACTTGTGCCCCTGCCTTATGCCTAGCCTGCACTTGTGCCACTGCCTTATGCCTAGCCTGCACTTGTGCCCCTGCCTTATGCCTAGCCTGCACTTGTGCCCCTGCCTTATGCCTAGCCAGCACTTGTGCCCCTGCCTTATGCCTAGCCTGCACTTGTGCCCCTGCCTTATGCCTAGCCTGCACTTGTGCCCCTGCCTTATGCCTAGCCTGCACTTGTGCCCCTGCCTTATGCCTAGCCTGCACTTGTGCCCCTGCCTTATGCCTAGCCTGCACTTGTGCCCCTGCCTTATGCCTAGCCTGCACTTGTGCCCCTGCCTTATGCCTAGCCTGCACTTGTGCCCCTGCCTTATGCCTAGCCTGCACTTGTGCCCCTGCCTTATGCCTAGCCTGCACTTGTGCCCCTGCCTCATGCCTAGCCTGCACTTGTGCCCCTGCCTCATGCCTAGCCTGCACTTGTGCCCCTGCCTCATGCCTAGCCTGCACTTGTGCCCCTGCCTTATGCCTAACCTGCACTTGTGCCCCTGCCTTATGCCTAGCCTGCACTTGTGCCCCTGCCTTATGCCTAGCCTGCACTTGTGCCCCTGCCTTATGCCTAGCCTGCACTTGTGCCCCTGCCTTATGCCTAGCCTGCACTTGTGCCCCTGCCTTATGCCTAGCCTGCACTTGTGCCCCTGCCTTATGCCTAGCCTGCACTTGTGCCCCTGCCTTATGCCTAGCCTGCACTTGTGCCCCTGCCTTATGCCTAGCCTGCACTTGTGCCCCTGCCTTATGCCTAGCCTGCACTTGTGCCCCTGCCTTATGCCTAGCCTGCACTTGTGCCCCTTCCTTATGCCTAGCCTGCAATTGTGCCCCTGCCTTATGCCTAGCCTGCACTTGTGCCCCTGCCTTATGCCTAGCCTGCACTTGTGCCCCTGCCTTATGCCTAGCCTGCACTTGTGCCCCTGCCTTATGCCTAGCCTGCACCTGTGCCCCTGCCTTATGCCTAGCCTGCACCTGTGCCCCTGCCTTATGCCTAGCCTGCACCTGTGCCCCTGCCTTATGCCTAGCCTGCACCTGTGCCCCTGCCTTATGCCTAGCCTGCACCTGTGCCCCTGCCTTATGCCTAGCCTGCACCTGTGCCCCTGCCTTATGCCTAGCCTGCACCTGTGCCCCTGCCTTATGCCTAGCCTGCACCTGTGCCCCTGCCTTATGCCTAGCCTGCACCTGTGCCCCTGCCTTATGCCTAGCCTGCACCTGTGCCCCTGCCTTATGCCTAGCCTGCACCTGTGCCCCTGCCTTATGCCTAGCCTGCACCTGTGCCCCTGCCTTATGCCTAGCCTGCACCTGTGCCCCTGCCTTATGCCTAGCCTGCACCTGTGCCCCTGCCTTATGCCTAGCCTGCACCTGTGCCCCTGCCTTATGCCTAGCCTGCACCTGTGCCCCTGCCTTATGCCTAGCCTGCACCTGTGCCCCTGCCTTATGCCTAGCCTGCACCTGTGCCCCTGCCTTATGCCTAGCCTGCACCTGTGCCCCTGCCTTATGCCTAGCCTGCACCTGTGCCCCTGCCTTATGCCTAGCCTGCACCTGTGCCCCTGCCTTATGCCTAGCCTGCACCTGTGCCCCTGCCTTATGCCTAGCCTGCACCTGTGCCCCTGCCTTATGCCTAGCCTGCACCTGTGCCCCTGCCTTATGCCTAGCCTGCACCTGTGCCCCTGCCTTATGCCTAGCCTGCAGTTGTGCCTCTGCCTTATGCCTAGCCTGCACTTGTTCCCCTGCCTTATGCCTAGCCTGCACCTGTGCCCCTGCCTTATGCCTAGCCAGCACTTGTGCCCCTGCCTTATGCCTAGCCTGCACTTGTGCCCCTGCCTTATGTCTAGCCAGCACTTGTGCCCCTGCCTTATGCCTAGCCAGCACTTGTGCCCCTGCCTTATGCCTAGCCAGCACTTGTGCCTCAGCCTTATGCCTAGCCAGCACTTGTGCCCCTGCCTTATGCCTAGCCAGCACTTGTGCCCCTGCCTTATGCCTAGCCAGCACTTGTGCCCCTGCCTTATGCCTAGCCAGCACTTGTGCCCCTGCCTTATGCCTAGCCAGCACTTGTGCCCCTGCCTTATGCCTAGCCTGCACTTGTGCCCCTGCCTTATGCCTAGCCTGCACTTGTGCCCCTGCCTTATGCCTAGCCTGCATTTGTGCCCCTGCCTTATGCCTAGCCAGCACTTGTGCCCCTGCCTTATGCCTAGCCAGCACTTGTGCCCCTGACTGATGCCTAGCCAGCACTTGTGCGCCTGCCTGATGCCTAGCCAGCACTTGTGCCCCTGCCTGATGCCTAGCCAGCACTTGTGCCCCTGCCTTATGCCTAGCCTGCACTTGTGCCCCTGCCTTATGCCTAGCCTGCACTTGTGCCCCTGCCTTATGCCTAGCCTGCACTTGTGCCCCTGCCTTATGCCTAGCCTGCACTTGTGCCCCTGCCTTATGCCTAGCCAGCACTTGTGCCCCTGCCTTATGCCTAGCCAGCACCTGTGCCCCTGCCTTATGCCTAGCCAGCAATTGTGCCCCTGCCTTATGCCTAGCCAGCACTTGTGCCCCTGCCTTATGCCTAGCCAGCACTTGTGCCCCTGCCTTATGCCTAGCCAGCACTTGTGCCCCTGCCTTATGCCTAGCCAGCACTTGTGCCCCTGCCTTATGCCTAGCCAGCACTTGTGCCCCTGCCTTATGCCTAGCCAGCACTTGTGCCCCTGCCTTATGCCTAGCCAGCACTTGTGCCCCTGCCTTATGCCTAGCCAGCACTTGTGCCCCTGCCTTATGCCTAGCCAGTACTTTTGTGCCCCTTCCTTATGCCTAGCCAGCACTTTTGAGCCCCTTGCATTATTGTTTTTTTGTCTTTAGCTTCATGTTGGTTATGCACACAGGGCAGGCTTTACGCTCTTCGCTCTTGTCCCGTCTGAATGCACATGCACGACTGTAATTGGGGACGAAGGCATTACCCATTTACGGAGGACAGACAAGATGTGCCTGGTCGCTTGGAGCATGGGGGTTATGGAGTGGCTCCGCACTGTACAACAAAGTACAGAGTAGAGGGGTGAAAGCTAGCTCTTCACCCCTAAGGGTGCCTATCCCTTTATGCAAAGAGTGCAAATAGTTAGCCGTATGCCTTATGTGTAGCCATCACTTGTGCCCCTGCCTTATGCCTAGCCTGCATAGGTGCCCCTGCCTTATGCCGAGCTTGCACTTGTGCCTCTGCCTTATGCTTAGTTTGTACTTGTGCCCCTGCCTAAAGCCTAGCCCGCACTTGTGCCCCTGCCTTATGCCTAGCCAGCACTTGTGCCCCTGCCTTATGCCTAGCCAGCACTTGTGCCCCTGCCTTATGCCTAGCCAGCACTTGTGCCCCTGCCTTATGCCTAGTCTGCACTAGTGCCCCTGCCTTATGCCTAGCCTGCACTAGTGCCCCTGCCTTATGCCTAGCCTGCACTTGTGCCCCTGCCTTATGCCTAGCCTGCACTTGTGCCCCTGCCTTATGCCTAGCCTGCACTTGTGCCCCTGCCTTATGCCTAGCCTGCACTTGTGCCCCTGCCTTATGCCTAGCCTGCACTTGTGCCCCTGCCTTATGCCTAGCCTGCACTTGTGCCCCTGCCTTATGCCTAGCCTGCACTTGTGCCCCTGCCTTATGCCTAGCCTGCACTTGTGCCCCTGCCTTATGCCTAGCCTGCACTTGTGCCCCTGCCTTATGCCTAGCTTGCACTTGTGCCTCTGCCTTATGCTTAGTTTGCACTTGTGCCCCTGCCTAAAGGCTAGCCCGCACTTGTGCCCCTGCCTTATGCCTAGCCAGCACTTGTGCCCCTGCCTTATGCCTAGCCAGCATTTGTGCCCCTGCCTAAAGGCTAGCCCGCACTTTTGCCCCTGCCTTATGCCTAGCCAGCACTTGTGCCTCTGCCTTATGCTTAGTTTGCACTTGTGCCCCTGCCTAAAGGCTAGCCCGCACTTGTGCCCCTGCCTTATGCCTAGCCAGCACTTGTGCCCCTGCCTTATTCCTAGCCTGCACTTGTGCCCCTGCCTTAAGCCTAGCCAGCACTTGTGCCCCAGCCTTATGCCTAGCCAGCACTTGTGCCCCAGCCTTATGCCTAGCCAGCACTTGTGCCCCTGCCTTATGCCTAGCCAGCACTTGTGCCCCTGCGTTATGCCTAGCCAGCACTTGTGCCCCTGCCTTATGCCTAGCCAGCACTTGTGCCCCTGCCTTATGCCTAGCCAGCACTTGTGCCCCAGCCTTATGCCTAGCCTGCACTTGTGCCCCAGCCTTATGCCTAGCCAGCACTTGTGCCCCTGCCTTATGCCTAGCCAGCACTTGTGCCCCTGCCTTATGCCTAGCCAGCACTTGTGCCCCTGCCTTATGCCTAGCCAGCACTTGTGCCCCTGCCTTATGCCTAGCCTGCACTTGTGCCCCTGCCTTATGCCTAGCTTGCACTTGTGCCCCTGCCTTATGCCTAGCTTGCACTTGTGCCCCTGCCTAAAGGCTAGCCCGCACTTGTGCCCCTGCCTGATGCCTAGCCAGCACTTGTGCCCCTGCCTGATGCCTAGCCAGCATTTGTGCCCCTGCCTGATGCCTAGCCAGCACTTGTGCCCCTGCCTGATGCCTAGCCAGCACTTGTGCCCCTGCCTGATGCCTCGCCAGCACTTGTGCCCCTGCCTGATGCCTAGCCAGCACTTGTGCCCCTGCCTTATGCCTAGCTTTCACTTGTTCCTCTGCCTTATGCTTAGTTTGCACTTGTGCCCCTGCCTAAAGGCTAGCCTGCACTTGTGCCCCTGCCTTGTGCCTAGCCAGCACTTGTGCCCCTGCCTTATGCCTAGCCAGCACTTGTGCCCCTGCCTTATGCCTAGCCAGCACTTGTGCCCCAGCCTTATGCCTAGCCAGCACTTGTGCCCCAGCCTTATGCCTAGGCAGCACTTATGCCCCTGCCTAATGCTTAGCCAGCACTTGTGACCCTGCCTTATGCCTAGCCTGCACTTGTGCCCCTGCCTTATGCCTAGCTTGCACTTGTGCCCCTGCCTTATGCCTAGCCAGCACTTTTGAGCCCCTTGCATTATTGTTTTTTTGTCTTTAGCTTCATGTTGGTTATGCACACAGGGCAGGCTTTACGCTCTTCGCTCTTGTCCCGTCTGAATGCACATGCACGACTGTAATTGGGGACGAAGGCATTACCCATTTACGGAGGACAGACAAGATGTGCCTGGTCGCTTGGAGCATGGGGGTTATGGAGTGGCTCCGCACTGTACAACAAAGTACAGAGTAGAGGGTGAAAGCTAGCTCTTCACCCCTAAGGGTGCCTATCCCTTTATGCAAAGAGTGCAAAGAGTTAGCCGTATGCCTTATGTGTACTTGTGCCCCTGCCTTAAGCTTAGCCTGCATAGGTGCCCCTGCCTTATGCCTAGCTTGCACTTGTGCCACTGCCTAAAGCCTAGCCCGCACTTGTGCCCCTGCCTTATGCCTAGCCAGCACTTGTGTCCCTGCCTTATGCCTAGCCAGCACTTGTGCCCCTGCCTTATGCCTAGCCAGCACTTGTGCCCCTGCCTTATGCCTAGCCTGCACTTGTGCCCCTGCCTTATGCCTAGCCAGCACTTGTGCCCCTGACTTATGCCTAGCCTGCACTTGTGCCCCTGACTTATGCCTAGCCTGCACTTGTGCCCCTGCCTTATGCCTAGCCTGCACTTGTGCCCCTGACTTATGCCTAGCCTGCACTTGTGCCCCTGCCTTAAGCCTAGCCTGCACTTGTGCCCCTGCCTTATGCCTAGCCTGCACTTGTGCCCCTGCCTTATGCCTAGCCTGCACTTGTGCCCCTGCCTTATGCCTAGCCTGCACTTGTGCCCCTGCCTTATGCCTAGCCTGCACTTGTGCCCCTGCCTTATGCCTAGCCTGCACTTGTGCCCCTGCCTTATGCCTAGCCTGCACTTGTGCCCCTGCCTTATGCCTAGCCTGCACTTGTGCCCCTGCCTTATGCCTAGCCTGCACTTGTGCCCCTGCCTTATGCCTAGCCTGCACTTGTGCCCCTGCCTTATGCCTAGCCTGCACTTGTGACCCTGCCTTATGCCTAGCCTGCACTTGTGCCCCTGCCTTATGCCTAGCCTGCACTTGTGCCCCTGCTTTATGCCTAGCCTGCACTTGTGCCCCTGCCTTATGCCTAGCCTGCACTTGTGCCCCTGCCTTATGCCTAGCCTGCACTTGTGCCCCTGCCTTATGCCTAGCCTGCACTTGTGCCCCTGCCTTATGCCTAGCCTGCACTTGTGCCCCTGCCTTATGCCTGGCCTGCACTTGTGCCCCTGCCTTATGCCTGGCCTGCACTTGTGCCCCTGCCTTATGCCTGGCCTGCACTTGTGCCCCTGCCTTATGCCTGGCCTGCACTTGTGCCCCTGCCTTATGCCTGGCCTGCACTTGTGCCCCTGCCTTATGCCTGGCCTGCACTTGTGCCCCTGCCTTATGCCTGGCCTGCACTTGTGCCCCTGCCTTATGCCTGGCCTGCACTTGTGCCCCTGCCTTATGCCTGGCCTGCACTTGTGCCCCTGCCTTATGCCTGGCCTGCACTTGTGCCCCTGCCTTATGCCTGGCCTGCACTTGTGCCCCTGCCTTATGCCTGGCCTGCACTTGTGCCCCTGCCTTATGCCTGGCCTGCACTTGTGCCCCTGCCTTATGCCTGGCCTGCACTTGTGCCCCTGCCTTATGCCTGGCCTGCACTTGTGCCCCTGCCTTATGCCTGGCCTGCACTTGTGCCCCTGCCTTATGCCTGGCCTGCACTTGTGCCCCTGCCTTATGCCTGGCCTGCACTTGTGCCCCTGCCTTATGCCTGGCCTGCACTTGTGCCCCTGCCTTATGCCTGGCCTGCACTTGTGCCCCTGCCTTATGCCTGGCCTGCACTTGTGCCCCTGCCTTATGCCTGGCCTGCACTTGTGCCCCTGCCTTATGCCTGGCCTGCACTTGTGCCCCTGCCTTATGCCTGGCCTGCACTTGTGCCCCTGCCTTATGCCTGGCCTGCACTTGTGCCCCTGCCTTATGCCTGGCCTGCACTTGTGCCCCTGCCTTATGCCTGGCCTGCACTTGTGCCCCTGCCTTATGCCTGGCCTGCACTTGTGCCCCTGCCTTATGCCTGGCCTGCACTTGTGCCCCTGCCTTATGCCTGGCCTGCACTTGTGCCCCTGCCTTATGCCTGGCCTGCACTTGTGCCCCTGCCTTATGCCTGGCCTGCACTTGTGCCCCTGCCTTATGCCTGGCCTGCACTTGTGCCCCTGCCTTATGCCTGGCCTGCACTTGTGCCCCTGCCTTATGCCTGGCCTGCACTTGTGCCCCTGCCTTATGCCTGGCCTGCACTTGTGCCACTGCCTTATGCCTGGCCTGCACTTGTGCCACTGCCTTATGCCTGGCCTGCACTTGTGCCCCTGCCTTATGCCTGGCCTGCACTTGTGCCCCTGCCTTATGCCTGGCCTGCACTTGTGCCCCTGCCTTATGCCTGGCCTGCACTTGTGCCCCTGCCTTATGCCTGGCCAGCACTTGTGCCCCTGCCTTATGCCTAGCCAGCACTTGTGCCCCTGCCTTATGCCTAGCCAGCACTTGTGCCCCTGCCTTATGCCTAGCCAGCACTTGTGCCCCTGCCTTATGCCTAGCCAGCACTTGTGCCCCTGCCTTATGCCTAGCCTGCACTTGTGCCCCTGCCTTATGCCTAGCCTGCACTTGTGCCCCTGCCTTATGCCTAGCCAGCACTTGTGCCCCTGCCTTATGCCTAGCCAGCACTTGTGCCCCTGCCTTATGCCTAGCCAGCACTTGTGCCCCTGCCTTATGCCTAGCCAGCACTTGTGCCCCTGCCTTATGCCTAGCCAGCACTTGTGCCCCTGCCTTATGCCTAGCCAGCACTTTTGAGCCCCTTGCATTATTGTTTTTTTGTCTTTAGCTTCATGTTGGTTATGCACACAGGGCAGGCTTAACGCTCTTCGCTCTTGTCCCGTCTGAATGCACATGCACGACTGTAATTGGGGACGAAGGCATTACCCATTTACGGAGGACAGACAAGATGTGCCTGGTCGCTTGGAGCATGGGGGTTATGGAGTGGCTCCGCACTGTACAACAAAGTACAGAGTAGAGGGGTGAAAGCTAACTCTTCACTCCTAAGGGTGCCTATCCCTTTATGCAAAGAGTGCAAAGAGTTAGCCGTATGCCTTATGTGTAGCCATCACTTGTTCCCCTGCCTTAAGCCTAGCCTGCATAGGTGCCCCTGCCTTATGCCTAGCTTGCACTTGTGCCTCTGCCTTATGCTTAGTTTGTACTTGTGGCCCTGCCTAAAGCCTAGCCCGCACTTGTGCCCCTGCCTTATGCCTAGCCAGCACTTGTGCCCCTGCCTTATGCCTAGCCTGCACTTGTGCCCTTGCCTTATGCCTAGCCTGCACTTGTGCCCCTGCCTTATGCCTAGCCTGCACTTGTGCCCCTGCCTTATGCCTAGCCTGCACTTGTGCCCCTGCCTTATGCCTAGCCTGCACTTGTGCCCCTGCCTTATGCCTAGCCAGCACCTGTGCCCCTGCCTTATGCCTAGCCAGCACCTGTGACCCTGCCTTATGCCTTGCCAGCACCTGTGCGCCTGCCTTATGCCTTGCCAGCACCTGTGCCCCTGACTTATGCCTAGCCAGCACCTGTGCCCCTGACTTATGCCTAGCCAGCACCTGTGCCCCTGCCTTATGCCTAGCCAGCACCTGTGCCCCTGCCTTATGCCTAGCCAGCACTTGTGCCCTGCCTTATGCCTAGTGTTGTGAGTTCTGTTTTTGGGCTCCCTCTGGTGGTTACTGATGGTACTGGGTGACTTGTCTTTCCTGGGTTTCTGGGTTCCACCTGTTCCATCAGCATATGGGAGTTTCCTATTTAACCTGGCTTTGCTGGCATTTCCTCGCCGGTTATCAATGTATCCAGTGTGTCTTGTTACCTCTGCTCCCTGCTCCTAGAACCTTCTGGTCAAGCTAAGTTTGGATTTTCCTGTTTTGGTGTTTTGCTTTATTTGGTTTTTAGTCCAGCCTGCAGATATGTGATTCTTGCTGCTGGTTGCTCTAGTGGGCTGAAATTGCTCCTCATGTACCATGAGTTGGCACATGAGTTCAAGTAATTTCAGGATGGGTTTTTGAAGGGTTTTTCGCTGACCGCGCAGTTGACTTTTGTATCCTCTGCTATCTAGCTTTAGCGGGCCTCATTTTGCTGAAACTGTTTTCATACTGCGTATGTGCTTTCCTCTCATTTCACCGTCATTATATGTGGGGGGCTGCTATTTCTGTGGGGGATTTCTCTGGAGGCAAGAGAGGTCTGTGTTTCTTCTAATAGGGGAAGTTAGATCTTCGGCTGGAGCGAGACGTCTTGGATCATCGTAGGCACGTTCCCCGGCTACTTTTATTTGTGTGTTAGGTTCAGGGTCGCGGTCAGCTCAGGTTCCATCGCCCTAGAGCTTGTTTGTATCTGTGCTTGTCCTTTAGTGATCCCCTGCCATTGGGATCATGACAGTATAACCGGCCCACAAAGTGTTAATTGTATTGGCTGAAGTAGGAGGATAAGTAGTCTGAGGAAGTTTTTTTTTTTTTTTTTTCTTTCTCTTTCCCTCAGAGTTTGCTGCCTAGCCTTATTGCAGCCTGGCTACTTCCTCCTCCTCTTAATCTTTGAATGGCTCTGATCCCAGCTGTTTATCATGGACGTCCAGAGTTTGGCTTCCAGCCTGAATAATCTTGCCACTAAGGTTCAAAATATACAGGATTTTGTTGTACATGCTCCTATGTCTGAACCTAGAATTCCTGTCCCAGAGTTTTTTTCTGGAGATAGATCTCGTTTTCTGAATTTTAGGAACAATTGCAAGTTGTTTCTTTCTTTGAAATCTCGCTCCTCTGGAGACCCTGCTCAGCAAGTCAAGATAATTATATCTTTCCTGCGGGGTGACCCTCAGGATTGGGCATTTGCATTGGCACCAGGGGACCCTGCGTTGCTTAATGCGGATGCGTTTTTTCTGGCATTGGGTTTGCTCTATGAGGAACCTAACCAAGAGATTCAGGCTGAAAAAGCTTTGTTGGCCCTCTCTCAGGGGCAAGATGAAGCAGAAATTTATTGTCAAAAATTTCGGAAGTGGTCGGTGCTTACTCAGTGGAATGAGTGCGCTCTGGCTGCAAAGTTTAGAGATGGCCTTTCTGAGGCCATTAAAGATGTTATGGTGGGGTTCCCTGCGCATGCTGGTCTGAATGAGTCTATGACTATGGCTGTTCAGATTGATCGGCGTTTACGGGAGCGCAAACCTGTGCATCATTTGGCGGTGTCGTCTGAACCGTCACCTGAGATAATGCAATGTGATAGAATTCAGTCCAGAAGTGAACGGCAAAAGGATAGGCGGAAAAAAGGGTTGTGCTTTTATTGTGGTGATTCAGCTCATGTTATATCAGCATGCTCTAAACGCACAAAAAAGGTTGATAAGTCTGTTGCCATTAGTACTTTACAGTCTAAGTTCATTCTGTCTGTGACTCTGATTTGTTCATTATCATCCA
Source organism: Ranitomeya imitator (assembly GCF_032444005.1). Lineage (NCBI taxonomy): Eukaryota > Metazoa > Chordata > Amphibia > Anura > Dendrobatidae > Ranitomeya > Ranitomeya imitator. The sequence continues at coordinate 20,040 of NW_027194233.1, forward strand.
TTTCCGTCGATGCCTATGTGGATTCAGGCGCTGCCCTGAGTCTTATGGATTGGTCATTTGCCAATCGCTGTGGGTTTAGTCTGGAGCCTCTGGAAGTCCCTATTCCTTTGAAGGGAATTGACTCTACACCTTTGGCTATGAATAAACCTCAGTACTGGACACAAGTGACCATGCGTATGACTCCCGTTCATCAGGAGGTGATTCGCTTCCTGGTACTGTATAATTTGCATGATGTTCTAGTACTTGTTCTGCCATGGTTACAAACTCATAATCCAGTCCTTGACTGGAAATCAATGTCTGTGTTAAGCTGGGGTTGTCAGGGGGTTCATGATGATGCACCTCCGATTTCTATCGCTTCATCTACTCCTTCTGAGATTCCTGTGTTTTTGTCTGACTATCGGGATGTTTTTGAGGAGCCTAAGCTCAGTTCGCTTCCTCCTCACAGGGATTGCGATTGTGCTATAAATTTAATTCCAGGCAGTAAATTTCCTAAAGGTCGTTTGTTCAATCTGTCAGTGCCAGAGCATACTGCTATGCGGGATTATGTTAAGGAGTCCTTGGAAAAGGGACATATCTGTCCATCTTTGTCCCCTTTGGGAGCAGGTTTTTTTTTTCGTGGCCAAAAAAGATGGTTCCTTGAGACCTTGTATAGATTATCGTCTTTTGAATAAGATTACCGTAAAATATCAGTATCCTTTGCCATTGTTGACTGATTTGTTTGCTCGCATTAAGGGGGCTAAATGGTTCACTAAGATTGATCTTCGGGGTGCGTATAATCTTATACGAATAAAGCAAGGTGATGAGTGGAAAACCGCATTTAATACGCCTGAGGGCCATTTTGAGTATTTGGTAATGCCTTTTGGACTTTCTAATGCTCCTTCAGTCTTCCAGTCCTTTATGCACGATATTTTCCGTGAATATCTGGATAAATTTATGATTGTGTATTTGGATGATATTTTGGTTTTTTCTGATGACTGGGAGTCTCATGTTCAGCAGGTCAGGAAGGTGTTTCATGTCCTGCGGGCCAATTCCTTGTTTGTAAAAGGCTCAAAGTGTCTCTTTGGAGTCCAGAAGATTTCTTTCTTGGGGTATATTTTTTCCCCTTCTACTATTGAGATGGATCCCGTCAAGGTTCAGGCTATTTGTGACTGGACGCAGCCTACATCTCTTAAGAGTCTACAGAAGTTCTTGGGCTTTGCTAATTTCTATCGTCGTTTTATAACTAATTTTTCTAGTGTTGTTAAGCCTTTGACGGATTTGACTAAGAAGGGTGCTGATGTTGCTAATTGGTCTCCTGCGGCTGTGGAGGCCTTTCAGGAACTTAAGCGCCGGTTTTCTTCTGCTCCTGTGTTGCGTCAGCCAGATGTTTTGCTCCCTTTTCAGGTTGAGGTTGATGCTTCCGAGATTGGAGCGGGGGCGGTTTTGTCACAGAGAAGCTCCGATGGCTCAGTGATGAAGCCATGCGCGTTTTTTTCTAGAAAGTTTTCGCCGGCTGAGCGGAATTATGATGTTGGTAATCGGGAACTTTTGGCCATGAAGTGGGCATTTGAGGAGTGGCGTCATTGGCTAGAGGGTGCTAGACATCGTGTGGTGGTCTTGACTGATCACAAAAATTTGATTTACCTTGAGTCTGCCAGGCGTCTGAATCCTAGACAGGCTCGTTGGTCACTGTTTCTCTCTCGTTTCAATTTTGTGGTTTCATACCTGCCAGGTTCAAAGAATGTGAAGGCGGATGCTCTTTCTAGGAGTTTTGTGCCTGACTCCCTTGGAAATTCTGAGCCCTCTGGTATCCTTAGGGATGGGGTGATTTTGTCTGCTGTCTCCCCAGACTTGCGACGTGCTTTGCAGGAGTTTCAGGCGGGTAAACCTGATCGTTGTCCGCCTGAGAGACTGTTTGTTCCGGATAATTGGACCAGTAGAGTCATCTCCGAGGTCCATTCTTCTGCGTTGGCAGGTCATCCTGGAATATTTGGTACTAGAGACTTGGTGGCCAGGTCCTTTTAGTGGCCTTCCTTGTCGAGGGATGTGCGTTCTTTTGTGCAGTCTTGTGAGGTTTGTGCTCGGGCTAAGCCTTGCTGTTCTCGGGCCAGTGGATTGTTGTCACCTTTGCCTATCCCGAAGAGGCCTTGGACGCACATTTCCATGGACTTTATTTCGGATCTCCCTGTCTCTCAAAAAATGTCCGTCATCTGGGTTGTGTGTGATCGCTTTTCTAAAATGGTTCATCTGGTACCCTTGCCTAAGTTGCCTTCCTCCTCTGAGTTGGTCCCTCTGTTTTTTCAGAATGTGGTTCGTTTGCATGGGATTCCTGAGAACATCGTTTCTGACAGGGGATGCCAGTTTGTGTCTAGATTTTGGCGGACGTTCTGTGCTAAGATGGGCATTGATTTGTCCTTTTCGTCTGCATTCCATCCTCAGACGAATGGCCAGACTGAACGAACTAATCAGACCTTGGAAACTTATTTAAGGTGTTTTGTTTCTGCTGATCAGGATGACTGGGTTACCTTTTTGCCGCTGGCCGAGTTTGCCCTTAATAATCGGGCTAGTTCTGCTACCTTGGTTTCTCCTTTCTTTTGTAATTCGGGGTTTCATCCTCGTTTTTCCTCTGGTCAGGTGGAACCTTCTGATTGTCCTGGAGTGGACATGGTGGTGGATAGGTTGCATCGGATTTGGAGTCATGTGGTGGACAATTTGAAGTTGTCCCAGGAGAAGGCTCAGCAGTTTGCTAATCGCCGTCGCCGCGTGGGTCCTCGACTTCTTGTTGGTGACTTGGTGTGGTTGTCTTCTCGTTTTGTTCCTATGAAGGTCTCTTCTCCTAAGTTCAAGCCTCGGTTCATCGGTCCCTATAGGATCTTGGAAATTCTTAACCCTGTGTCGTTTCGTTTGGATCTCCCGGCATCGTTTGCTATTCATAATGTGTTCCATCGGTCGTTGTTGCGGAAGTATGAGGTACCTGTTGTTCCTTCGCTTGAGCCTCCTGCTCCAGTGCTGGTGGAGGGAGAATTGGAGTATGTTGTGGAGAAGATCTTGGATTCTCGTGTTTCCAGACGGAAACTCCAGTATTTGGTCAAGTGGAAGGGTTATGGTCAGGAGGATAATTCTTGGGTGGTTGCCTCGGATGTTCGTGCTGATGATTTGGTTCGCGCTTTTCATAGGGCTCATCCTGGTCGCCCTGGTGGTTCTCGTGAGGGTTCGGTGACCCCTCCTCAAGGGGGGGATACTGTTGTGAGTTCTGTTTTTGGGCTCCCTCTGGTGGTTACTGATGGTACTGGGTGAATTGTCTTTCCTGGGTTTCTGGGTTCCACCTGTTCCATCAGCATATGGGAGTTTCCTATTTAACCTGGCTTTGCTGGCATTTCCTCGCCGGTTATCAATGTATCCGGTGTGTCTTGTTACCTCTGCTCCCTGCTCCTAGAACCTTCTGGTCAAGCTAAGTTTGGATTTTCCTGTTTTGGTGTTTTGCTTTATTTGGTTTTTAGTCCAGCCTGCAGATATGTGATTCTTGCTGCTGGTTGCTCTAGTGGGCTGAAATTGCTCCTCATGTACCATGAGTTGGCACATGAGCTCAAGTAATTTCAGGATGGTTTATTGAAGGGTTTTTCGCTGACCGCGCAGTTCACTTTTGTATCCTCTGCTATCTAGCTTTAGCGGGCCTCATTTTGCTGAAACTGTTTTCATACTGCGTATGTGCTTTCCTCTCATTTCACCGTCATTATATGTGGGGGGCTGCTATTTCTGTGGGGGATTTCTCTGGAGGCAAGAGAGGTCTGTGTTTCTTCTAATAGGGGAAGTTAGATCTTCGGCTGGAGCGAGACGTCTAGGATCATCGTAGGCACGTTCCCCGGCTACTTTTATTTGTGTGTTAGGTTCAGGGTCGCGGTCAGCTCAGGTTCCATCGCCCTAGAGCTTGTTTGTATCTGTGCTTGTCTTTTAGTGATCCCCTGCCATTGGGATCATGACAGCCTAGCCAGCACTTGTGCCCCTGCCTTATGCCTAGCCAGCACTTGTGCCCCTGCCTTAAGACTAGCCTGCATAGGTGCCCCTGCCTTATGCCTAGCTTGCACTTGTGCCTCTGCCTTATGCTTAGTTTGTACTTGTGGCCCTGCCTAAAGCCTAGCCCGCACTTGTGCCCCTGCCTTATGCCTAGCCAGCACTTGTGCCCCTGCCTTATGCCTAGCCAGCACTTGTGCCCCTGCCTTATGCCTAGCCAGCACTTGTGTCCCTGCCTTATGCCTAGCCTGCACTTGTGCCCCTGCCTTATGCCTAGCCAGCACTTGTGCCCCTGCCTGATGCCTAGCCTGCACTTGTGCCCCTGCCTTATGCCTAGCCTGCACTTGTGCCCCTGCCCTATGCCTAGCCTGCCCTTGTGCCCCTGCCTTATGCCTGACCAGCACTTGTGCCCCTGCCTTATGCCTGGCCAGCACTTGTGCCCCTGCCTTATGCCTAGCCTGCACTTGTTTCCCTGCCTTATGCCTAGCCTGCACTTGTTTCCCTGCCTTATGCCTAGCCTGCACTTGTGCCCCTGCCTTATGCCTAGCCTGCACTTGTTCCCCTGCCTTATGCCTAGCCTGCACTTGTGCCCCTGCCTTATGCCTAGCCTGCACTTGTGCCCCTGCCTTATGCCTAGCCTGCACTTGTGCCCCTGCCTTATGCCTAGCCTGCACTTGTGCCCCTGCCTTATGCCTAGCCTGCACTTGTGCCCCTGCCTTATGCCTAGCCTGCACTTGTGCCCCTGCCTTATGCCTAGCCTGCACTTGTGCCCCTGCCTTATGCCTAGCCTGCACTTGTGCCCCTGCCTTATGCCTAGCCTGCACTTGTGCCCCTGCCTTATGCCTAGCCAGCACTTGTGCCCCTGCCTTATGCCTAGCCAGCACTTGTGCCCCTGCCTTATGCCTAGCCAGCACTTGTGCCCCTGCCTTATGCCTAGCCAGCACTTGTGCCCCTGCCTTATGCCTAGCCAGCCCTTGTGCCCCTGCCTTATGCCTAGCCAGCACTTGTGCCCCTGCCTTATGCCTAGCCAGCACTTGTGCCCCTGCCTTATGCCTAGCCAGCACTTGTGCCCCTGCCTTATGCCTAGCCAGCACTTGTGCCCCTGCCTTATGCCTAGCCAGCACTTGTGCCCCTGCCTTATGCCTAGCCAGCACTTGTGCCCCTGCCTCATGCCTAGCCAGCACTTGTGCCCCTGCCTCATGCCTAGCCAGCACTTGTGCCCCTGCCTCATGCCTAGCCAGCACTTGTGCCCCTGCCTCATGCCTAGCCAGCACTTGTGCCCCTGCCTCATGCCTAGCCAGCACTTGTGCCCCTGCCTCATGCCTAGCCAGCACTTGTGCCCCTGCCTCATGCCTAGCCAGCACTTGTGCCCCTGCCTCATGCCTAGCCAGCACTTGTGCCCCTGCCTCATGCCTAGCCAGCACTTGTGCCCCTGCCTCATGCCTAGCCAGCACTTGTGCCCCTGCCTCATGCCTAGCCAGCACTTGTGCCCCTGCCTCATGCCTAGCCAGCACTTGTGCCCCTGCCTTATGCCTAGCCAGCACTTGTGCCCCTGCCTTATGCCTAGCCAGCACTTGTGCCCCTGCCTTATGCCTAGCCAGCACTTGTGCCCCTGCCTTATGCCTAGCCAGCACTTGTGCCTCTGCCTTATGCCTAGCCAGCACTTGTGCCCCTGCCTTATGCCTAGCCAGCACTTGTGCCCCTGCCTTACGCCTAGCCAGCACTTGTGCCCCTGCCTTACGCCTAGCCAGCCCTTGTGCCCCTGCCTTACGCCTAGCCAGCCCTTGTGCCCCTGCCTTACGCCTAGCCAGCCCTTGTGCCCCTGCCTTACGCCTAGCCAGCCCTTGTGCCCCTGCCTTACGCCTAGCCAGCCCTTGTGCCCCTGCCTTACGCCTAGCCAGCCCTTGTGCCCCTGCCTTACGCCTAGCCAGCCCTTGTGCCCCTGCCTTACGCCTAGCCAGCCCTTGTGCCCCTGCCTTACGCCTAGCCAGCCCTTGTGCCCCTGCCTTACGCCTAGCCAGCCCTTGTGCCCCTGCCTTACGCCTAGCCAGCCCTTGTGCCCCTGCCTTACGCCTAGCCAGCCCTTGTGCCCCTGCCTTACGCCTAGCCAGCCCTTGTGCCCCTGCCTTACGCCTAGCCAGCCCTTGTGCCCCTGCCTTACGCCTAGCCAGCCCTTGTGCCCCTGCCTTACGCCTAGCCAGCCCTTGTGCCCCTGCCTTACGCCTAGCCAGCCCTTGTGCCCCTGCCTTACGCCTAGCCAGCCCTTGTGCCCCTGCCTTACGCCTAGCCAGCCCTTGTGCCCCTGCCTTACGCCTAGCCAGCCCTTGTGCCCCTGCCTTACGCCTAGCCAGCCCTTGTGCCCCTGCCTTACGCCTAGCCAGCCCTTGTGCCCCTGCCTTACGCCTAGCCAGCCCTTGTGCCCCTGCCTTACGCCTAGCCAGCCCTTGTGCCCCTGCCTTACGCCTAGCCAGCCCTTGTGCCCCTGCCTTACGCCTAGCCAGCCCTTGTGCCCCTGCCTTACGCCTAGCCAGCCCTTGTGCCCCTGCCTTACGCCTAGCCAGCCCTTGTGCCCCTGCCTTACGCCTAGCCAGCCCTTGTGCCCCTGCCTTACGTCTAGCCAGCCCTTGTGCCCCTGCCTTACGCCTAGCCAGCCCTTGTGCCCCTGCCTTACGCCTAGCCAGCCCTTGTGCCCCTGCCTTACGCCTAGCCAGCCCTTGTGCCCCTGCCTTACGCCTAGCCAGCCCTTGTGCCCCTGCCTTACGCCTAGCCAGCCCTTGTGCCCCTGCCTTACGCCTAGCCAGCCCTTGTGCCCCTGCCTTACGCCTAGCCAGCCCTTGTGCCCCTGCCTTACGCCTAGCCAGCCCTTGTGCCCCTGCCTTACGCCTAGCCCGCACTTGTGCCCCTGCCTTACGCCTAGCCCGCACTTGTGCCCCTGCCTTACGCCTAGCCCGCACTTGTGCCCCTGCCTTACGACTAGCCCGCACTTGTGCCCCTGCCTTACGCCTAGCCCGCACTTGTGCCCCTGCCTTATGCCTAGCCAGCACTTTTGCCCCTGCCTGATGCCTAGCCAGCACTTGTGCCCCTGCCTTATGCCTAGCCAGCACTTGTGCCCCTGCCTTATGCCTAGCCAGCACTTGTGTCCCTGCCTTATGCCTAGCCTGCACTTGTGCCCCTGCCTTATGCCTAGCCAGCACTTGTGCCCCTGCCTGATGCCTAGCCTGCACTTGTGCCCCTGCCTTATGCCTAGCCTGCACTTGTGCCCCTGCCCTATGCCTAGCCTGCCCTTGTGCCCCTGCCTTATGCCTGACCAGCACTTGTGCCCCTGCCTTATGCCTGGCCAGCACTTGTGCCCCTGCCTTATGCCTAGCCTGCACTTGTTTCCCTGCCTTATGCCTAGCCTGCACTTGTTTCCCTGCCTTATGCCTAGCCTGCACTTGTGCCCCTGCCTTATGCCTAGCCTGCACTTGTTCCCCTGCCTTATGCCTAGCCTGCACTTGTGCCCCTGCCTTATGCCTAGCCTGCACTTGTGCCCCTGCCTTATGCCTAGCCTGCACTTGTGCCCCTGCCTTATGCCTAGCCTGCACTTGTGCCCCTGCCTTATGCCTAGCCTGCACTTGTGCCCCTGCCTTATGCCTAGCCTGCACTTGTGCCCCTGCCTTATGCCTAGCCTGCACTTGTGCCCCTGCCTTATGCCTAGCCTGCACTTGTGCCCCTGCCTTATGCCTAGCCTGCACTTGTGCCCCTGCCTTATGCCTAGCCAGCACTTGTGCCCCTGCCTTATGCCTAGCCAGCACTTGTGCCCCTGCCTTATGCCTAGCCAGCACTTGTGCCCCTGCCTTATGCCTAGCCAGCACTTGTGCCCCTGCCTTATGCCTAGCCAGCCCTTGTGCCCCTGCCTTATGCCTAGCCAGCACTTGTGCCCCTGCCTTATGCCTAGCCAGCACTTGTGCCCCTGCCTTATGCCTAGCCAGCACTTGTGCCCCTGCCTTATGCCTAGCCAGCACTTGTGCCCCTGCCTTATGCCTAGCCAGCACTTGTGCCCCTGCCTTATGCCTAGCCAGCACTTGTGCCCCTGCCTCATGCCTAGCCAGCACTTGTGCCCCTGCCTCATGCCTAGCCAGCACTTGTGCCCCTGCCTCATGCCTAGCCAGCACTTGTGCCCCTGCCTCATGCCTAGCCAGCACTTGTGCCCCTGCCTCATGCCTAGCCAGCACTTGTGCCCCTGCCTCATGCCTAGCCAGCACTTGTGCCCCTGCCTCATGCCTAGCCAGCACTTGTGCCCCTGCCTCATGCCTAGCCAGCACTTGTGCCCCTGCCTCATGCCTAGCCAGCACTTGTGCCCCTGCCTCATGCCTAGCCAGCACTTGTGCCCCTGCCTCATGCCTAGCCAGCACTTGTGCCCCTGCCTCATGCCTAGCCAGCACTTGTGCCCCTGCCTTATGCCTAGCCAGCACTTGTGCCCCTGCCTTATGCCTAGCCAGCACTTGTGCCCCTGCCTTATGCCTAGCCAGCACTTGTGCCCCTGCCTTATGCCTAGCCAGCACTTGTGCCTCTGCCTTATGCCTAGCCAGCACTTGTGCCCCTGCCTTATGCCTAGCCAGCACTTGTGCCCCTGCCTTACGCCTAGCCAGCACTTGTGCCCCTGCCTTACGCCTAGCCAGCCCTTGTGCCCCTGCCTTACGCCTAGCCAGCCCTTGTGCCCCTGCCTTACGCCTAGCCAGCCCTTGTGCCCCTGCCTTACGCCTAGCCAGCCCTTGTGCCCCTGCCTTACGCCTAGCCAGCCCTTGTGCCCCTGCCTTACGCCTAGCCAGCCCTTGTGCCCCTGCCTTACGCCTAGCCAGCCCTTGTGCCCCTGCCTTACGCCTAGCCAGCCCTTGTGCCCCTGCCTTACGCCTAGCCAGCCCTTGTGCCCCTGCCTTACGCCTAGCCAGCCCTTGTGCCCCTGCCTTACGCCTAGCCAGCCCTTGTGCCCCTGCCTTACGCCTAGCCAGCCCTTGTGCCCCTGCCTTACGCCTAGCCAGCCCTTGTGCCCCTGCCTTACGCCTAGCCAGCCCTTGTGCCCCTGCCTTACGCCTAGCCAGCCCTTGTGCCCCTGCCTTACGCCTAGCCAGCCCTTGTGCCCCTGCCTTACGCCTAGCCAGCCCTTGTGCCCCTGCCTTACGCCTAGCCAGCCCTTGTGCCCCTGCCTTACGCCTAGCCAGCCCTTGTGCCCCTGCCTTACGCCTAGCCAGCCCTTGTGCCCCTGCCTTACGCCTAGCCAGCCCTTGTGCCCCTGCCTTACGCCTAGCCAGCCCTTGTGCCCCTGCCTTACGCCTAGCCAGCCCTTGTGCCCCTGCCTTACGCCTAGCCAGCCCTTGTGCCCCTGCCTTACGCCTAGCCAGCCCTTGTGCCCCTGCCTTACGCCTAGCCAGCCCTTGTGCCCCTGCCTTACGCCTAGCCAGCCCTTGTGCCCCTGCCTTACGCCTAGCCAGCCCTTGTGCCCCTGCCTTACGTCTAGCCAGCCCTTGTGCCCCTGCCTTACGCCTAGCCAGCCCTTGTGCCCCTGCCTTACGCCTAGCCAGCCCTTGTGCCCCTGCCTTACGCCTAGCCAGCCCTTGTGCCCCTGCCTTACGCCTAGCCAGCCCTTGTGCCCCTGCCTTACGCCTAGCCAGCCCTTGTGCCCCTGCCTTACGCCTAGCCAGCCCTTGTGCCCCTGCCTTACGCCTAGCCAGCCCTTGTGCCCCTGCCTTACGCCTAGCCCGCACTTGTGCCCCTGCCTTACGCCTAGCCCGCACTTGTGCCCCTGCCTTACGCCTAGCCCGCACTTGTGCCCCTGCCTTACGACTAGCCCGCACTTGTGCCCCTGCCTTACGCCTAGCCCGCACTTGTGCCCCTGCCTTATGCCTAGCCAGCACTTTTGCCCCTGCCTGATGCCTAGCCAGCACTTGTGCCCCTGCCTTATGCCTAGCCAGCACTTGTGCCCCTGCCTTATGCCTAGCCAGCACTTGTGCCCCTGCCTTATGCCTAGCCAGCACTTGTGCCCCTGCCTTATGCCTAGCCAGCACTTGTGCCCCTGCCTTATGCCTAGCCAGCACTTGTGCCCCTGCCTTATGCCTAGCCAGCATTTGTGCCCCTGCCTTATGCCTAGCCAGGACTTGTGCCCCTGCCTTAAGCCTAGCCAGCACTTGTGCCCCTGCCTTATGCCTAGCCAGCTCTTGTGCCCCTGCCTTATGACTAGCCAGCACTTGTGCCCCAGCCTTATGCCTAGCCAGCACTTGTGCCCCTGCCTTATGCCTAGCCAGCACTTGTGCCCCTGCCTTATGCCTAGCCAGCACTTGTGCCCCTGCCTTATGCCTAGCCAGCACTTGTGCCCCTGCCTTATGCCTAGCCAGCACTTGTGCCCCTGCCTTATGCCTAGCCTGCACTTGTGCCCCTGCCTTATGCCTAGCCTGCACTTGTGCCCCTGCCTTATGCCTAGCCTGCACTTGTGCCCCTGCCTTATGCCTAGCCTGCACTTGTGCCCCTGCCTTATGCCTAGCCTGCACTTGTGCCCCTGCCTTATGCCTAGCCTGCACTTGTGCCCCTGCCTTATGCCTAGCCTGCACTTGTGCCCCTGCCTTATGCCTAGCCTGCACTTGTGCCCCTGCCTTATGCCTAGCCTGCACTTGTGCCCCTGCCTTATGCCTAGCCTGCACTTGTGCCCCTGCCTTATGCCTAGCCTGCACTTGTGCCCCTTGCCTTATGCCTACCCTGCACTTGTGCCCCTTGCCTTATGCCTAGCCTGCACTTGTGCCCCTGCCTTATGCCTAGCCTGCACTTGTGCCCCTGCCTTATGCCTAGCCTGCACTTGTGCTCCTGCCTTATGCCTAGCCTGCACTTGTGCCCCTGCCTTATGCCTAGCCTGCACTTGTGCCCCTGCCTTATGCCTAGCCTGCACTTGTGCCCCTGCCTTATGCCTAGCCTGCACTTGTGCCCCTGCCTTATGCCTAGCCAGCACTTGTGCCCCTGCCTTATGCCTAGCCAGCACTTGTGCCCCTGCCTTATGCCTAGCCAGCACTTGTGCCCCTGCCTTATGCCTAGCCAGCACTTGTGCCCCTGCCTTATGCCGAGCCTGCACTTGTGCCCCTGCCTTATGCCTAGCCTGCACTTGTGCCCCTGCCTTATGCCTAGCCAGCACTTGTGCCCCTGCCTTATGCCTAGCCAGCACTTGTGCCCCTGCCTTAAGCCTAGCCAGCACTTGTGCCCCTGCCTTACGCCTAGCCAGCACTTGTGCCCCTGCCTTACGCCTAGCCAGCACTTGTGCCCCTGCCTTACGCCTAGCCAGCACTTGTGCCCCTGCCTTACGCCTAGCCAGCACTTGTGCCCCTGCCTTACGCCTAGCCAGCACTTGTGCCCCTGCCTTACGCCTAGCCAGCACTTGTGCCCCTGCCTTACGCCTAGCCAGCACTTGTGCCCCTGCCTTACGCCTAGCCAGCACTTGTGCCCCTGCCTTACGCCTAGCCAGCACTTGTGCCCCTGCCTTACGCCTAGCCAGCACTTGTGCCCCTGCCTTACGCCTAGCCAGCACTTGTGCCCCTGCCTTACGCCTAGCCAGCACTTGTGCCCCTGCCTTACGCCTAGCCAGCACTTGTGCCCCTGCCTTACGCCTAGCCAGCACTTGTGCCCCTGCCTTACGCCTAGCCAGCACTTGTGCCCCTGCCTTACGCCTAGCCAGCACTTGTGCCCCTGCCTTACGCCTAGCCAGCACTTGTGCCCCTGCCTTACGCCTAGCCAGCACTTGTGCCCCTGCCTTACGCCTAGCCAGCACTTGTGCCCCTGCCTTACGCCTAGCCAGCACTTGTGCCCCTGCCTTACGCCTAGCCAGCACTTGTGCCCCTGCCTTACGCCTAGCCAGCACTTGTGCCCCTGCCTTACGCCTAGCCAGCACTTGTGCCCCTGCCTTACGCCTAGCCAGCACTTGTGCCCCTGCCTTATGCCTAGCCAGCACTTGTGCCCCTGCCTTATGCCTAGCCAGCACTTGTGCCCCTGCCTTATGCCTAGCCAGCACTTGTGCCCCTGCCTTATGCCTAGCCAGCACTTGTGCCCCTGCCTTATGCCTAGCCAGCACTTGTGCCCCTGCCTTATGACTAGCCTGCACTTGTGCCCCTGCCTTATGCCTAGCCTGCACTTGTGCCCCTGCCTTATGCCTAGCCTGCACTTGTGCCCCTGCCTTATGCCTAGCCTGCACTTGTGCCCCTGCCTTATGCCTAGCCTGCACTTGTGCCCCTGCCTTATGCCTAGCCTGCACTTGTGCCCCTGCCTTATGCCTAGCCTGCACTTGTGCCCCTGCCTTATGCCTAGCCTGCACTTGTGCCCCTTGCCTTATGCCTACCCTGCACTTGTGCCCCTTGCCTTATGCCTACCCTGCACTTGTGCCCCTGCCTTATGCCTAGCCTGCACTTGTGCCCCTGCCTTATGCCTAGCCAGCACTTGTGCCCCTGCCTTATGCCTAGCCAGCATTTGTGCCCCTGCCTTATGCCTAGCCAGGACTTGTGCCCCTGCCTTAAGCCTAGCCAGCACTTGTGCCCCTGCCTTATGCCTAGCCAGCTCTTGTGCCCCTGCCTTATGACTAGCCAGCACTTGTGCCCCAGCCTTATGCCTAGCCAGCACTTGTGCCCCTGCCTTATGCCTAGCCAGCACTTGTGCCCCTGCCTTATGCCTAGCCAGCACTTGTGCCCCTGCCTTATGCCTAGCCAGCACTTGTGCCCCTGCCTTATGCCTAGCCAGCACTTGTGCCCCTGCCTTATGCCTAGCCTGCACTTGTGCCCCTGCCTTATGCCTAGCCTGCACTTGTGCCCCTGCCTTATGCCTAGCCTGCACTTGTGCCCCTGCCTTATGCCTAGCCTGCACTTGTGCCCCTGCCTTATGCCTAGCCTGCACTTGTGCCCCTGCCTTATGCCTAGCCTGCACTTGTGCCCCTGCCTTATGCCTAGCCTGCACTTGTGCCCCTGCCTTATGCCTAGCCTGCACTTGTGCCCCTGCCTTATGCCTAGCCTGCACTTGTGCCCCTTGCCTTATGCCTACCCTGCACTTGTGCCCCTTGCCTTATGCCTAGCCTGCACTTGTGCCCCTGCCTTATGCCTAGCCTGCACTTGTGCCCCTGCCTTATGCCTAGCCTGCACTTGTGCCCCTGCCTTATGCCTAGCCTGCACTTGTGCCCCTGCCTTATGCCTAGCCTGCACTTGTGCCCCTGCCTTATGCCTAGCCTGCACTTGTGCCCCTGCCTTATGCCTAGCCTGCACTTGTGCCCCTGCCTTATGCCTAGCCAGCACTTGTGCCCCTGCCTTATGCCTAGCCAGCACTTGTGCCCCTGCCTTATGCCTAGCCAGCACTTGTGCCCCTGCCTTATGCCGAGCCTGCACTTGTGCCCCTGCCTTATGCCTAGCCTGCACTTGTGCCCCTGCCTTATGCCTAGCCAGCACTTGTGCCCCTGCCTTATGCCTAGCCAGCACTTGTGCCCCTGCCTTAAGCCTAGCCAGCACTTGTGCCCCTGCCTTACGCCTAGCCAGCACTTGTGCCCCTGCCTTACGCCTAGCCAGCACTTGTGCCCCTGCCTTACGCCTAGCCAGCACTTGTGCCCCTGCCTTACGCCTAGCCAGCACTTGTGCCCCTGCCTTACGCCTAGCCAGCACTTGTGCCCCTGCCTTACGCCTAGCCAGCACTTGTGCCCCTGCCTTACGCCTAGCCAGCACTTGTGCCCCTGCCTTACGCCTAGCCAGCACTTGTGCCCCTGCCTTACGCCTAGCCAGCACTTGTGCCCCTGCCTTACGCCTAGCCAGCACTTGTGCCCCTGCCTTACGCCTAGCCAGCACTTGTGCCCCTGCCTTACGCCTAGCCAGCACTTGTGCCCCTGCCTTACGCCTAGCCAGCACTTGTGCCCCTGCCTTACGCCTAGCCAGCACTTGTGCCCCTGCCTTACGCCTAGCCAGCACTTGTGCCCCTGCCTTACGCCTAGCCAGCACTTGTGCCCCTGCCTTACGCCTAGCCAGCACTTGTGCCCCTGCCTTACGCCTAGCCAGCACTTGTGCCCCTGCCTTACGCCTAGCCAGCACTTGTGCCCCTGCCTTACGCCTAGCCAGCACTTGTGCCCCTGCCTTATGCCTAGCCAGCACTTGTGCCCCTGCCTTATGCCTAGCCAGCACTTGTGCCCCTGCCTTATGCCTAGCCAGCACTTGTGCCCCTGCCTTATGCCTAGCCAGCACTTGTGCCCCTGCCTTATGCCTAGCCAGCACTTGTGCCCCTGCCTTATGACTAGCCTGCACTTGTGCCCCTGCCTTATGCCTAGCCTGCACTTGTGCCCCTGCCTTATGCCTAGCCTGCACTTGTGCCCCTGCCTTATGCCTAGCCTGCACTTGTGCCCCTGCCTTATGCCTAGCCTGCACTTGTGCCCCTGCCTTATGCCTAGCCTGCACTTGTGCCCCTGCCTTATGCCTAGCCTGCACTTGTGCCCCTGCCTTATGCCTAGCCTGCACTTGTGCCCCTGCCTTATGCCTAGCCTGCACTTGTGCCCCTTGCCTTATGCCTACCCTGCACTTGTGCCCCTTGCCTTATGCCTACCCTGCACTTGTGCCCCTGCCTTATGCCTAGCCTGCACTTGTGCCCCTGCCTTATGCCTAGCCTGCACTTGTGCCCCTGCCTTATGCCTAGCCAGCACTTGTGCCCCTGCCTTATGCCTAGCCAGCACTTGTGCCCCTGCCTTATGCCTAGCCAGCACTTGTGCCCCTGCCTTATGCCTAGCCAGCACTTGTGCCCCTGCCTTATGCCTAGCCAGCACTTGTGCCCCTGCCTTATGCCTAGCCTGCACTTGTGCCCCTGCCTTATGCCTAGCCAGCACTTGTGCCCCTGCCTTATGCCTAGCCAGCACTTGTGCCCCTGCCTTATGCCTAGCCAGCACTTTTGCCCCTGCCTTATGCCTAGCCAGCACTTGTGCCCCTGCCTTATGCCTAGCCAGCACTTGTGCCCCTGCCTTATGCCTAGCCAGCACTTGTGCCCCTGCCTTATGCCTAGCCAGCACTTGTGCCCCTGCCTTATGCCTAGCCAGCACTTGTGCCCCTTCCTTATGCCTAGCCAGCACTTGTGCCCCTGCCTTATGCCTAGCCAGCACTTGTGCCCCTGCCTTATGCCTAGCCAGCACTTGTGCCCCTGCCTTATGCCTAGCCAGCACTTGTGCCCCTGCCTTATGCCTAGCCAGCACTTGTGCCCCTGCCTTATGCCTAGCCAGCACTTGTGCCCCTTCCTTATGCCTAGCCAGCACTTGTGCCCCTGCCTTATGCCTAGCCAGCACTTGTGCCCCTGCCTTATGCCTAGCCAGCACTTGTGCCCCTGCCTTATGCCTAGCCTGCACTTGTGCCCCTGCCTTATGCCTAGCCAGCACTTGTGCCCCTGCCTTATGCCTAGCCAGCACTTGTGCCCCTGCCTTATGCCTAGCCAGCACTTGTGCCCCTGCCTTATGCCTAGCCAGCACTTGTGCCCCTGCCTTATGCCTAGCCAGCACTTGTGCCCCTGCCTTATGCCTAGCCAGCACTTGTGCCCCTGCCTTATGCCTAGCCAGCACTTGTGCCCCTGCCTTATGCCTAGCCAGCACTTGTGCCCCTGCCTTATGCCTAGCCTGCACTTGTGCCCCTGCCTTATGCCTAGCCAGCACTTGTGCCCCTGCCTTATGCCTAGCCAGCACTTGTGCCCCTGCCTTATGCCTAGCCAGCACTTGTGCCCCTGCCTTACGCCTAGCCAGCACTTGTGCCCCTGCCTTACGCCTAGCCAGCACTTGTGCCCCTGCCTTACGCCTAGCCAGCACTTGTGCCCCTGCCTTACGCCTAGCCAGCACTTGTGCCCCTGCCTTACGCCTAGCCAGCACTTGTGCCCCTGCCTTACGCCTAGCCAGCACTTGTGCCCCTGCCTTATGCCTAGCCAGCACTTGTGCCCCTGCCTTATGCCTAGCCAGCACTTGTGCCCCTGCCTTACGCCTAGCCAGCACTTGTGCCCCTGCCTTACGCCTAGCCAGCACTTGTGCCCCTGCCTTACGCCTAGCCAGCACTTGTGCCCCTTCCTTATGCCTAGCCAGCACTTGTGCCCCTGCCTTACGCCTAGCCAGCACTTGTGCCCCTGCCTTATGCCTAGCCAGCACTTGTGCCCCTGCCTTATGCCTAGCCAGCACTTGTGCCCCTGCCTTATGCCTAGCCAGCACTTTTGAGACTTTTGCATTATTGTTTTTTTGTCTTTAGCTTCATGTTGGTTATGCACACAGGGCAGGCTTTACACTCTTCGCTCTTGTCCCATCTGAATGCACATGCAGTACTGTAATTGGGGACGAAGGCATTACCCATTTACGGAGGACAGACAAGATGTGCCTGGTCGCTTGGAGCATGGGGGTTATGAAGTGGCTCCGCACTGTACAACAAAGTACAGAGTAGAGGGGTGAAAGCTAGCTCTCCACCCCTAAGGGTGCCTATCCCTTTATGCAAAAAGTTAGCTGTATGCCTTATGTGTAGCCATCACTTGTGCCCCTGCCTTAAGCCTAGCCTGCATAGGTGCCCATGCCTTATGCCTAGCTTGCACTTGTGCCTCTGCCTTATGCTTAGTTTGTACTTGTGGCCCTGCCTAAAGCCTAGCCCGCACTTGTGCCCCTGCCTTATGCCTAGCCAGCACTTGTGCCCCTGCCTTATGCCTAGCCAGCACTTGTGCCCCTGCCTTATGCCTAGCCAGCACTTGTGCCCCTGCCTTATGCCTAGCCAGCACTTGTGCCCCTGCCTTATGCCTAGCCAGCACTTGTGCCCCTGCCTTATGCCTAGCCAGCACTTGTGCCCCTGCCTTATGCCTAGCCAGCACTTGTGCCCCTGCCTTATGCCTAGCCAGCACTTGTGCCCCTGCCTTATGCCTAGCCAGCACTTGTGCCCCTGCCTTATGCCTAGCCAGCACTTGTGCCCCTGCCTTATGCCTAGCCTGCACTTTTGCCCCTGCCTTATGCCTAGCCAGCACTTGTGCCCCTGCCTTATGCCTAGCCTGCACTTGTGCCCCTGCCTTATGCCTAGCCTGCACTTGTGCCCCTGCCTTATGCCTAGCCAGCACTTGTGCCCCTGCCTTATGCCTAGCCAGCACTTGTGCCCCTGCCTTATGCCTAGCCAGCACTTGTGCCCCTGCCTTATGCCTAGCCAGCACTTGTGCCCCTGCCTTATGCCTAGCCAGCACTTGTGCCCCTGCCTTATGCCTAGCCAGCACTTGTGCCCCTGCCTTATGCCTAGCCAGCACTTGTGCCCCTGCCTTATGCCTAGCCAGCACTTGTGCCCCTGCCTTATGCCTAGCCAGCACTTGTGCCCCTGCCTTATGCCTAGCCTGCACTTGTGCCCCTGCCTTATGCCTAGCCTGCACTTGTGCCCCTGCCTTATGCCTAGCCAGCACTTGTGCCCCTGCCTTATGCCTAGCCAGCACTTGTGCCCCTGCCTTATGCCTAGCCAGCACTTGTGCCCCTGCCTTATGCCTAGCCAGCACTTGTGCCCCTGCCTTATGCCTAGCCAGCACTTGTGCCCCTGCCTTATGTCTAGCCAGCACTTGTGCCCCTGCCTTATGCCTAGCCAGCACTTGTGCCCCTGCCTTATGCCTAGCCAGCACTTGTGCCCCTGCCTTATGCCTAGCCAGCACTTGTGCCCCTGCCTTATGCCTAGCCAGCACTTGTGCCCCTGCCTTATGCCTAGCCAGCACTTGTGCCCCTGCCTTATGCCTAGCCAGCACTTGTGCCCCTGCCTTATGCCTAGCCAGCACTTGTGCCCCTGCCTTACGCCTAGCCAGCACTTGTGCCCCTGCCTTACGCCTAGCCAGCACTTGTGCCCCTGCCTTACGCCTAGCCAGCACTTGTGCCCCTGCCTTATGCCTAGCCAGCACTTGTGCCCCTGCCTTATGCCTAGCCAGCACTTGTGCCCCTGCCTTACGCCTAGCCAGCACTTGTGCCCCTGCCTTACGCCTAGCCAGCACTTGTGCCCCTGCCTTACGCCTAGCCAGCACTTGTGCCCCTTCCTTATGCCTAGCGAGCACTTGTGCCCCTGCCTTACGCCTAGCCAGCACTTGTGCCCCTGCCTTACGCCTAGCCAGCACTTGTGCCCCTGCCTTATGCCTAGCCAGCACTTGTGCCCCTGCCTTATGCCTAGCCAGCACTTGTGCCCCTGCCTTATGCCTAGCCAGCACTTTTGAGACTTTTGCATTATTGTTTTTTTGTCTTTAGCTTCATGTTGGTTATGCACACAGGGCAGGCTTTACACTCTTCGCTCTTGTCCCATCTGAATGCACATGCAGTACTGTAATTGGGGACGAAGGCATTACCCATTTACAGGGGACATACAAGATGTGCCTGGTCGCTTGGAGCATGGGGGTTATGAAGTGGCTCCGCACTGTACAACAAAGTACAGAGTAGAGGGGTGAAAGCTAGCTCTCCACCCCTAAGGGTGCCTATCCCTTTATGCAAAAAGTTAGCTGTATGCCTTATGTGTAGCCATCACTTGTGCCCCTGCCTTAAGCCTAGCCTGCATAGGTGCCCATGCCTTATGCCTAGCTTGCACTTGTGCCTCTGCCTTATGCTTAGTTTGTACTTGTGGCCCTGCCTAAAGCCTAGCCCGCACTTGTGCCCCTGCCTTATGCCTAGCCAGCACTTGTGCCCCTGCCTTATGCCTAGCCAGCACTTGTGCCCCTGCCTTATGCCTAGCCAGCACTTGTGCCCCTGCCTTATGCCTAGCCAGCACTTGTGCCCCTGCCTTATGCCTAGCCAGCACTTGTGCCCCTGCCTTATGCCTAGCCAGCACTTGTGCCCCTGCCTTATGCCTAGCCAGCACTTGTGCCCCTGCCTTATGCCTAGCCAGCACTTGTGCCCCTGCCTTATGCCTAGCCAGCACTTGTGCCCCTGCCTTATGCCTAGCCTGCACTTTTGCCCCTGCCTTATGCCTAGCCAGCACTTGTGCCCCTGCCTTATGCCTAGCCTGCAATTGTGCCCCTGCCTTATGCCTAGCCTGCACTTGTGCCCCTGCCTTATGCCTAGCCAGCACTTGTGCCCCTGCCTTATGCCTAGCCAGCACTTGTGCCCCTGCCTTATGCCTAGCCAGCACTTGTGCCCCTGCCTTATGCCTAGCCAGCACTTGTGCCCCTGCCTTATGCCTAGCCAGCACTTGTGCCCCTGCCTTATGCCTAGCCAGCACTTGTGCCCCTGCCTTATGCCTAGCCAGCACTTGTGCCCCTGCCTTATGCCTAGCCTGCACTTGTGCCCCTGCCTTATGCCTAGCCTGCACTTGTGCCCCTGCCTTATGCCTAGCCAGCACTTGTGCCCCTGCCTTATGCCTAGCCAGCACTTGTGCCCCTGCCTTATGCCTAGCCAGCACTTGTGCCCCTGCCTTATGCCTAGCCAGCACTTGTGCCCCTGCCTTATGCCTAGCCAGCACTTGTGCCCCTGCCTTATGCCTAGCCAGCACTTGTGCCCCTGCCTTATGCCTAGCCAGCACTTGTGCCCCTGCCTTATGCCTAGCCAGCACTTGTGCCCCTGCCTTATGCCTAGCCAGCACTTGTGCCCCTGCCTTATGCCTAGCCAGCACTTGTGCCCCTGCCTTATGCCTAGCCAGCACTTGTGCCCCTGCCTTATGCCTAGCCAGCACTTGTGCCCCTGCCTTATGCCTAGCCAGCACTTGTGCCCCTGCCTTATGCCTAGCCAGCACTTGTGCCCCTGCCTTATGCCTAGCCAGCACTTGTGCCCCTGCCTTATGCCTAGCCAGCACTTGTGCCCCTGCCTTATGCCTAGCCAGCACTTGTGCCCCTGCCTTATGCCTAGCCTGCACTTGTGCCCCTGCCTTATGCCTAGCCTGCACTTGTGCCCCTGCCTTATGCCTAGCCAGCATTTGTGCCCCTGGCTTATGCCTAGCCAGCACTTGTGCCCCTGCCTTATGCCTAGCCTGCACTTGTGCCCCTGCCTTATGCCTAGCCTGCACTTGTGCCCCTGCCTTATGCCTAGCCTGCACTTGTGCCCCTGCCTTATGCCTAGCCAGCACTTGTGCCCCTGCCTTATGCCTAGCCAGCACTTGTGCCCCTGCCTTATGCCTAGCCAGCACTTGTGCCCCTGCCTTATGCCTAGCCAGCCCTTGTGCCCCTGCCTTATGCCTAGCCAGCACTTGTGCCCCTGCCTTATGCCTAGCCAGCACTTGTGCCCCTGCCTTATGCCTAGCCAGCACTTGTGCCCCTGCCTTATGCCTAGCCAGCACTTGTGCCCCTGCCTTATGCCTAGCCAGCACTTGTGCCCCTGCCTTATGCCTAGCCAGCACTTGTGCCCCTGCCTTATGCCTAGCCAGCACTTGTGCCCCTGCCTTATGCCTAGCCAGCACTTGTGCCCCTGCCTTATGCCTAGCCAGCACTTGTGCCCCTGCCTTATGCCTAGCCAGCACTTGTGCCCCTGCCTTATGCCTAGCCAGCACTTGTGCCCCTGCCTTATGCCTAGCCAGCACTTGTGCCCCTGCCTTATGCCTAGCCAGCACTTGTGCCCCTGCCTTATGCCTAGCCAGCACTTGTGCCCCTGCCTTATGCCTAGCCAGCACTTGTGCCCCTGCCTTATGCCTAGCCAGCACTTGTGCCCCTGCCTTATGCCTAGCCAGCACTTGTGCCCCTGCCTTATGCCTAGCCAGCACTTGTGCCCCTGCCTTATGCCTAGCCAGCACTTGTGCCCCTGCCTTATGCCTAGCCAGCACTTGTGCCCCTGCCTTATGCCTAGCCAGCACTTGTGCCCCTGCCTTATGCCTAGCCAGCACTTGTGCCCCTGCCTTATGCCTAGCCAGCACTTGTGCCCCTGCCTTATGCCTAGCCAGCACTTGTGCCCCTGCCTTATGCCTAGCCAGCACTTTTGAGACCCTTGCATTATTGTTTTTTTGTCTTTAGCTTCATGTTGGTTATGCACACAGGGCAGGCTTTACACTCTTCGCTCTTGTCCCGTCTGAATGCACATGCACTACTGTAATTGGGGACGAAGGCATTACCCATTCACGGAGGACAGACAAGATGTGCCTGGTCGCTTGGAGCATGGGGGTTATGGAGTGGCTCCGCACTGTACAACAAAGTACAGAGTAGATGTGTGAAAGCTAGCTCTTCACCCCTAAAGGTGCCAATCCCTTTATGCAAAGAGTGCAAAGAGTTAGCCGTATGCCTTATGTGTAGCCATCACTTGTGCCCCTGCCTAAAGCCTAGCCTGCACTTCTGCCCCTGCCTTATGCCTAGCCAGCACTTTTGCCCCTGCCTTATGCCTAGCCAGCACTTGTGCCCCTGCCTTATGCCTAGCCAGCACTTTTGAGCCCCTTGCATTATTGTTTTTTTGTCTTTAGCTTCATGTTGGTTATGCACACAGGGCAGGCTTTACGCTCTTCGCTCTTGTCCCGTCTGAATGCACATGCACGACTGTAATTGGGGACGAAGGCATTACCCATTCACGGAGGACAGACAAGATGTGCCTGGTCGCTTGGAGCATGGGGGTTATGGAGTGGCTCCGCACTGTACAACAAAGTACAGAGTAGAGGGGTGAAAGCTAGCTCTTCACCCCTAAAGGTGCCTATCCCTTTATGCAAAGAGTGCAAAGAGTTAGCAGTATGCCTTATGTGTAGCCATCACTTGTGCAACTGCCTTAAGCCTAGCCTGCATAGGTGCCCCTGCCTTATGCCTAGCTTGCACTTGTGCCTCTGCCTTATGCTTAGTTTGTACTTGTGCCCCTGCCTAAAGCCTAGCCCGCACTTGTGCCCCTGCCTTATGCCTAGCCAGCACTTGTGCCCCTGCCTTATGCCTAGCCAGCACTTGTGCCCCTGCCTTAAGCCTAGCCCGCACTTGTGCCCCTCCTTATGCCTAGCCCGCACTTGTGCCCCTGCCTTATGCCTAGCCCGCGCTTGTGCCCCTGCCTTATGCCTAGCCCGCGCTTGTGCCCCTGCCTTATGCCTAGCCCGCGCTTGTGCCCCTGCCTTATGCCTAGCCCGCACTTGTGCCCCTGCCTTATGACTAGCCCGCACTTGTGCCCCTGCCTTATGCCTAGCCAGCACTTGTGCCCCTGCCTTATGCCTAGCCAGCACTTGTGCCCCTGCCTTATGCCTAGCCAGCACTTGTGCCCCTGCCTTATGCCTATCCAGCATTTGTGCCCCTGCCTTATGCCTAGCCAGGACTTGTGCCCCTGCCTTAAGCCTAGCCAGCACTTGTGCCCCTGCCTTATGCCTAGCCAGCACTTGTGCCCCTGCCTTATGACTAGCCAGCACTTGTGCCCCAGCCTTATGCCTAGCCAGCACTTGTGCCACAGCCTTATGCCTAGCGAGCACTTGTGCCCCTGCCTTATGCCTAGCCAGCACTTGTGCCCCTGCCTTATGCCTAGCCAGCACTTGTGCCCCTGCCTTATGCCTAGCCAGCACTTGTGCCCCTGCCTTATGCCTAGCCTGCACTTGTGCCCCTGCCTTATGCCTAGCCTGCACTTGTGCCCCTGCCTTATGCCTAGCCTGCACTTGTGCCCCTGCCTTATGCCTAGCCTGCACTTGTGCCCCTGCCTTATGCCTAGCCTGCACTTGTGCCCCTGCCTTATGCCTAGCCTGCACTTGTGCCCCTGCCTTATGCCTAGCCTGCACTTGTGCCCCTGCCTTATGCCTAGCCTGCACTTGTGCCCCTGCCTTATGCCTAGCCTGCACTTGTGCCCCTGCCTTATGCCTAGCCTGCACTTGTGCCCCTGCCTTATGCCTAGCCTGCACTTGTGCCCCTGCCTTATGCCTAGCCTGCACTTGTGCCCCTGCCTTATGCCTAGCCTGCACTTGTGCCCCTGCCTTATGCCTAGCCTGCACTTGTGCCCCTGCCTTATGCCTAGCCAGCACTTTTGAGACTTTTGCATTATTGTTTTTTTGTCTTTAGCTTCATGTTGGTTATGCACACAGGGCAGGCTTTACACTCTTCGCTCTTGTCCCATCTGAATGCACATGCAGTACTGTAATTGGGGACGAAGGCATTACCCATTTACGGAGGACAGACAAGATGTGCCTGGTCGCTTGGAGCATGGGGGTTATGAAGTGGCTCCGCACTGTACAACAAAGTACAGAGTAGAGGGGTGAAAGCTAGCTCTCCACCCCTAAGGGTGCCTATCCCTTTATGCAAAAAGTTAGCTGTATGCCTTATGTGTAGCCATCACTTGTGCCCCTGCCTTAAGCCTAGCCTGCATAGGTGCCCATGCCTTATGCCTAGCTTGCACTTGTGCCTCTGCCTTATGCTTAGTTTGTACTTGTGGCCCTGCCTAAAGCCTAGCCCGCACTTGTGCCCCTGCCTTATGCCTAGCCAGCACTTGTGCCCCTGCCTTATGCCTAGCCAGCACTTGTGCCCCTGCCTTATGCCTAGCCAGCACTTGTGCCCCTGCCTTATGCCTAGCCAGCACTTGTGCCCCTGCCTTATGCCTAGCCAGCACTTGTGCCCCTGCCTTATGCCTAGCCAGCACTTGTGCCCCTGCCTTATGCCTAGCCAGCACTTGTGCCCCTGCCTTATGCCTAGCCAGCACTTGTGCCCCTGCCTTATGCCTAGCCAGCACTTGTGCCCCTGCCTTATGCCTAGCCTGCATTTTTGCCCCTGCCTTATGCCTAGCCAGCACTTGTGCCCCTGCCTTATGCCTAGCCTGCACTTGTGCCCCTGCCTTATGCCTAGCCTGCACTTGTGCCCCTGCCTTATGCCTAGCCAGCACTTGTGCCCCTGCCTTATGCCTAGCCAGCACTTGTGCCCCTGCCTTATGCCTAGCCAGCACTTGTGCCCCTGCCTTATGCCTAGCCAGCACTTGTGCCCCTGCCTTATGCCTAGCCAGCACTTGTGCCCCTGCCTTATGCCTAGCCAGCACTTGTGCCCCTGCCTTATGCCTAGCCAGCACTTGTGCCCCTGCCTTATGCCTAGCCAGCACTTGTGCCCCTGCCTTATGCCTAGCCTGCACTTGTGCCCCTGCCTTATGCCTAGCCTGCACTTGTGCCCCTGCCTTATGCCTAGCCAGCACTTGTGCCCCTGCCTTATGCCTAGCCAGCACTTGTGCCCCTGCCTTATGCCTAGCCAGCACTTGTGCCCCTGCCTTATGCCTAGCCAGCACTTGTGCCCCTGCCTTATGCCTAGCCAGCACTTGTGCCCCTGCCTTATGCCTAGCCAGCACTTGTGCCCCTGCCTTATGCCTAGCCAGCACTTGTGCCCCTGCCTTATGCCTAGCCAGCACTTGTGCCCCTGCCTTATGCCTAGCCAGCACTTGTGCCCCTGCCTTATGCCTAGCCAGCACTTGTGCCCCTGCCTTATGCCTAGCCAGCACTTGTGCCCCTGCCTTATGCCTAGCCAGCACTTGTGCCCCTGCCTTATGCCTAGCCAGCACTTGTGCCCCTGCCTTATGCCTAGCCAGCACTTGTGCCCCTGCCTTATGCCTAGCCAGCACTTTTGCCCCTGCCTTATGCCTAGCCAGCACTTGTGCCCCTGCCTTATGCCTAGCCAGCACTTGTGCCCCTGCCTTATGCCTAGCCTGCACTTGTGCCCCTGCCTTATGCCTAGCCTGCACTTGTGCCCCTGCCTTATGCCTAGCCAGCACTTGTGCCCCTGGCTTATGCCTAGCCAGCACTTGTGCCCCTGGCTTATGCCTAGCCAGCACTTGTGCCCCTGCCTTATGCCTAGCCTGCACTTGTGCCCCTGCCTTATGCCTAGCCTGCACTTGTGCCCCTGCCTTATGACTAGCCAGCACTTGTGCCCCTGCCTTATGCCTAGCCAGCACTTGTGCCCCTGCCTTATGCCTAGCCAGCACTTGTGCCCCTGCCTTATGCCTAGCCAGCCCTTGTGCCCCTGCCTTATGCCTAGCCAGCACTTGTGCCCCTGCCTTATGCCTAGCCAGCACTTGTGCCCCTGCCTTATGCCTAGCCA
This sequence comes from Ranitomeya imitator, assembly GCF_032444005.1. Classification (NCBI taxonomy): domain Eukaryota; kingdom Metazoa; phylum Chordata; class Amphibia; order Anura; family Dendrobatidae; genus Ranitomeya; species Ranitomeya imitator. The sequence continues at coordinate 44,940 of NW_027194233.1, forward strand.
GCACTTGTGCCCCTGCCTTATGCCTAGCCAGCACTTGTGCCCCTGCCTTATGCCTAGCCAGCACTTGTGCCCCTGCCTTATGCCTAGCCAGCACTTGTGCCCCTGCCTTATGCCTAGCCAGCACTTGTGCCCCTGCCTTATGCCTAGCCAGCACTTGTGCCCCTGCCTTATGCCTAGCCAGCACTTGTGCCCCTGCCTTATGCCTAGCCAGCACTTGTGCCCCTGCCTTATGCCTAGCCAGCACTTGTGCCCCTGCCTTATGCCTAGCCAGCACTTGTGCCCCTGCCTTATGCCTAGCCAGCACTTGTGCCCCTGCCTTATGCCTAGCCAGCACTTGTGCCCCTGCCTTATGCCTAGCCAGCACTTGTGCCCCTGCCTTATGCCTAGCCAGCACTTGTGCCCCTGCCTTATGCCTAGCCAGCACTTTTGAGACCCTTGCATTATTGTTTTTTTGTCTTTAGCTTCATGTTGGTTATGCACACAGGGCAGGCTTTACACTCTTTGCTCTTGTCCCGTCTGAATGCACATGCACTACTGTAATTGGGGACGAAGGCATTACCCATTCACGGAGGACAGACAAGATGTGCCTGGTCGCTTGGAGCATGGGGGTTATGGAGTGGCTCCGCACTGTACAACAAAGTACAGAGTAGATGTGTGAAAGCTAGCTCTTCACCCCTAAAGGTGCCAATCCCTTTATGCAAAGAGTGCAAAGAGTTAGCCGTATGCCTTATGTGTAGCCATCACTTGTGCCCCTGCCTAAAGCCTAGCCTGCACTTGTGCCCCTGCCTTATGCCTAGCCAGCACTTTTGCCCCTGCCTTATGCCTAGCCAGCACTTGTGCCCCTGCCTTATGCCTAGCCAGCACTTTTGAGCCCCTTGCATTATTGTTTTTTTGTCTTTAGCTTCATGTTGGTTATGCACACAGGGCAGGCTTTACGCTCTTCGCTCTTGTCCCGTCTGAATGCACATGCACGACTGTAATTGGGGACGAAGGCATTACCCATTCACGGAGGACAGACAAGATGTGCCTGGTCGCTTGGAGCATGGGGGTTATGGAGTGGCTCCGCACTGTACAACAAAGTACAGAGTAGAGGGGTGAAAGCTAGCTCTTCACCCCTAAAGGTGCCTATCCCTTTATGCAAAGAGTGCAAATAGTTAGCAGTATGCCTTATGTGTAGCCATCACTTGTGCAACTGCCTTAAGCCTAGCCTGCATAGGTGCCCCTGCCTTATGCCTAGCTTGCACTTGTGCCTCTGCCTTATGCTTAGTTTGTACTTGTGCCCCTGCCTAAAGCCTAGCCCGCACTTGTGCCCCTGCCTTATGCCTAGCCAGCACTTGTGCCCCTGCCTTATGCCTAGCCAGCACTTGTGCCCCTGCCTTAAGCCTAGCCCGCACTTGTGCCCCTCCTTATGCCTAGCCCGCACTTGTGCCCCTGCCTTATGCCTAGCCCGCGCTTGTGCCCCTGCCTTATGCCTAGCCCGCGCTTGTGCCCCTGCCTTATGCCTAGCCCGCACTTGTGCCCCTGACTTATGCCTAGCCCGCACTTGTGCCCCTGCCTTATGACTAGCCCGCACTTGTGCCCCTGCCTTATGCCTAGCCAGCACTTGTGCCCCTGCCTTATGCCTAGCCAGCACTTGTGCCCCTGCCTTATGCCTAGCCAGCACTTGTGCCCCTGCCTTATGCCTATCCAGCATTTGTGCCCCTGCCTTATGCCTAGCCAGGACTTGTGCCCCTGCCTTAAGCCTAGCCAGCACTTGTGCCCCTGCCTTATGCCTAGCCAGCACTTGTGCCCCTGCCTTATGACTAGCCAGCACTTGTGCCCCAGCCTTATGCCTAGCCAGCACTTGTGCCACAGCCTTATGCCTAGCGAGCACTTGTGCCCCTGCCTTATGCCTAGCCAGCACTTGTGCCCCTGCCTTATGCCTAGCCAGCACTTGTGCCCCTGCCTTATGCCTAGCCAGCACTTGTGCCCCTGCCTTATGCCTAGCCAGCACTTGTGCCCCTGCCTTATGCCTAGCCAGCACTTGTGCCCCTGCCTTATGCCTAGCCTGCACTTGTGCCCCTGCCTTATGCCTAGCCTGCACTTGTGCCCCTGCCTTATGCCTAGCCTGCACTTGTGCCCCTGCCTTATGCCTAGCCTGCACTTGTGCCCCTGCCTTATGCCTAGCCTGCACTTGTGCCCCTGCCTTATGCCTAGCCTGCACTTGTGCCCCTGCCTTATGCCTAGCCTGCACTTGTGCCCCTGCCTTATGCCTAGCCTGCACTTGTGCCCCTGCCTTATGCCTAGCCTGCACTTGTGCCCCTGCCCTATGCCTAGCCTGCACTTGTGCCCCTGCCTTATGCCTAGCCTGCACTTGTGCCCCTGCCTTATGCCTAGCCTGCACTTGTGCCCCTGCCTTATGCCTAGCCTGCACTTGTGCCCCTGCCTTATGCCTAGCCTGCACTTGTGCCCCTGCCTTATGCCTAGCCTGCACTTGTGCCCCTTGCCTTATGCCTACCCTGCACTTGTGCCCCTTGCCTTATGCCTAGCCTGCACTTGTGCCCCTGCCTTATGCCTAGCCTGCACTTGTGCCCCTGCCTTATGCCTAGCCTGCACTTGTGCCTCTGCCTTATGCCTAGCCTGCACTTGTGCCCCTGCCTTATGCCTAGCCTGCACTTGTGCCCCTGCCTTATGCCTAGCCTGCACTTGTGCCCCTGCCTTATGCCTAGCCAGCACTTGTGCCCCTGCCTTATGCCTAGCCAGCACTTGTGCCCCTGCCTTATGCCTAGCCAGCACTTGTGCCCCTGCCTTATGCCTAGCCAGCACTTGTGCCCCTGCCTTATGCCTAGCCTGCACTTGTGCCCCTGCCTTATGCCTAGCCTGCACTTGTGCCCCTGCCTTATGCCTAGCCAGCACTTGTGCCCCTGCCTTATGCCTAGCCAGCACTTGTGCCCCTGCCTTATGCCTAGCCAGCACTTGTGCCCCTGCCTTATGCCTAGCCAGCACTTGTGCCCCTTCCTTATGCCTAGCCAGCACTTGTGCCCCTGCCTTATGCCTAGCCAGCACTTGTGCCCCTGCCTTATGCCTAGCCAGCACTTGTGCCCCTGCCTTATGCCTAGCCAGCACTTGTGCCCCTGCCTTATGCCTAGCCAGCACTTGTGCCCCTGCCTTATGCCTAGCCAGCACTTGTGCCCCTGCCTTATGCCTAGCCAGCAATTGTGCCCCTGCCTTATGCCTAGCCAGCACTTGTGCCCCTGCCTTATGCCTAGCCAGCACTTGTGCCCCTGCCTTATGCCTAGCCAGCACTTGTGCCCCTGCCTTATGCCTAGCCAGCACTTGTGCCCCTTCCTTATGCCTAGCCAGCACTTTTGAGACCCTTGCATTATTGTTTTTTTGTCTTTAGCTTCATGTTGGTTATGCACACAGGGCAGGCTTTACACTCTTCGCTCTTGTCCCATCTGAATGCACATGCACTACTGTAATTGGGGACGAAGGCATTACCCATTTACGGAGGACAGACAAGATGTGCCTGGTCGCTTGGAGCATGGGGGTTATGAAGTGGCTCCGCACTGTACAACAAAGTACAGAGTAGAGGGGTGAAAGCTAGCTCTTCACCCCTAAGGGTGCCTATCCCTTTATGCAAAAAGTTAGCTGTATGCCTTATGTGTAGCCATCACTTGTGCCCCTGCCTTTAGCCTAGCCTGCATAGGTGCCCGTGCCTTATGCCTAGCTTGCACTTGTGCCTCTGCCTTATGCTTAGTTTGTACTTGTGGCCCTGCCTAAAGCCTAGCCCGCACTTGTGCCCCTGCCTTATGCCTAGCCAGCACTTGTGCCCCTGCCTTATGCCTAGCCAGCACTTGTGCCCCTGCCTTATGCCTAGCCAGCACATGTGCCCCTGCCTTATGCCTAGCCAGCACTTGTGCCCCTGCCTTATGCCTAGCCAGCACTTGTGCACCTGCCTTATTCCTAGCCTGCACTTTTGCCCCTGCCTTATGCCTAGCCAGCACTTGTGCCCCTGCCTTATGCCTAGCCTGCACTTGTGCCCCTGCCTTATGCCTAGCCTGCACTTGTGCCCCTGCCTTATGCCTAGCCTGCACTTGTGCCCCTGCCTTATGCCTAGCCTGCACTTGTGCCCCTGCCTTATGCCTAGCCAGCACTTGTGCCCCTGCCTTATGCCTAGCCAGCACTTGTGCCCCTGCCTTATGCCTAGCCAGCACTTGTGCCCCTGCCTTATGCCTAGCCAGCACATGTGCCCCTGCCTTATGCCTAGCCAGCACTTGTGCCCCTGCCTTATGTCTAGCCAGCACTTGTGCCCCTGCCTTATGCCTAGCCAGCACTTGTGCCCCTGCCTTATGCCTAGCCAGCACTTGTGCCCCTGCCTAATGCCTAGCCAGCACTTGTGCCCCTGCCTTATGCCTAGCCAGCACTTGTGCCCCTGCCTTATGCCTAGCCAGCACTTGTGCCCCTGCCTTATGCCTAGCCAGCACTTGTGCCCCTGCCTTATGCCTAGCCAGCACTTGTGCCCCTGCCTTATGCCTAGCCAGCACTTGTGCCCCTGCCTTATGCCTAGCCAGCACTTGTGCCCCTGCCTTATGCCTAGCCAGCACTTGTGCCCCTGCCTTATGCCTAGCCAGCACTTGTGCCCCTGCCTTATGCCTAGCCAGCACTTGTGCCCCTGCCTTATGCCTAGCCAGCACTTGTGCCCCTGCCTTATGCCTAGCCAGCCCTTGTGCCCCTGCCTTATGCCTAGCCAGCCCTTGTGCCCCTGCCTTATGCCTAGCCAGCCCTTGTGCCCCTGCCTTATGCCTAGCCAGCACTTGTGCCCCTGCCTTATGCCTAGCCAGCACTTGTGCCCCTGCCTTATGCCTAGCCAGCACTTGTGCCCCTGCCTTATGCCTAGCCAGCACTTGTGCCCCTGCCTTATGCCTAGCCAGCACTTGTGCCCCTGCCTTATGCCTAGCCAGCACTTGTGCCCCTGCCTTATGCCTAGCCAGCACTTGTGCCCCTGCCTTATGCCTAGCCAGCACTTGTGCCCCTGCCTTATGCCTAGCCAGCACTTGTGCCCCTGCCTTATGCCTAGCCAGCACTTTTGAGACCCTTGCATTATTGTTTTTTTTGTCTTTAGCTTCATGTTGGTTATGCACACAGGGCAGGCTTTACACTCTTCGCTCTTGTCCCATCTGAATGCACATGCACTACTGTAATTGGGGACGAAGGCATTACCCATTTACGGAGGACAGACAAGATGTGCCTGGTCGCTTGGAGCATGGGGGTTATGAAGTGGCTCCGCACTGTACAACAAAGTACAGAGTAGAGGGGTGAAAGCTAGCTCTTCACCCCTAAGGGTGCCTATCCCTTTATGCAAAAAGTTAGCTTTATGCCTTATGTGTAGCCATCACTTGTGCCCCTGCCTTAAGCCTAGCCTGCATAGGTGCCCGTGCCTTATGACTAGCTTGCACTTGTGCCTCTGCCTTATGCTTAGTTTGTACTTGTGGCCCTGCCTAAAGCCTAGCCCGCACTTGTGCCCCTGCCTTATGCCTAGCCAGCACTTGTGCCCCTGCCTTATGCCTAGCCAGCACTTGTGCCCCTGCCTTATGCCTAGCCAGCACTTGTGCCCCTGCCTTATGCCTAGCCAGCACTTGTGCCCCTGCCTTATGCCTAGCCAGCACTTGTGCCCCTGCCTTATGCCTAGCCAGCACTTGTGCCCCTGCCTTATGCCTAGCCAGCACATGTGCCCCTGCCTTATGCCTAGCCAGCACTTGTGCCCCTGCCTTATGCCTAGCCAGCACTTGTGCCCCTGCCTTATGCCTAGCCTGCACTTTTGCCCCTGCCTTATGCCTAGCCTGCACTTTTGCCCCTGCCTTATGCCTAGCCAGCACTTGTGCCCCTGCCTTATGCCTAGCCTGCACTTGTGCCCCTGCCTTATGCCTAGCCTGCACTTGTGCCCCTGCCTTATGCATAGCCTGCACTTGTGCCCCTGCCTTATGCCTAGCCAGCACTTGTGCCCTTGCCTTATGCCTAGCCAGCACTTGTGCCCCTGCCTTATGCCTAGCCAGCACTTGTGCCCCTGCCTTATGCCTAGCCAGCACTTGTGCCCCTGCCTTATGCCTAGCCAGCACTTGTGCCCCTGCCTTATGCCTAGCCAGCACTTGTGCCCCTGCCTTATGCCTAGCCTGCACTTGTGCCTCTGCCTTATGCCTAGCCAGCACTTGTGCCCCTGCCTTATGCCTAGCCTGCACTTGTGCCCCTGCCTTATGCCTAGCCTGCACTTGTGCCCCTGCCTTATGCCTAGCCTGCACTTGTGCCCCTGCCTTATGCCTAGCCAGCACTTGTGCCCCTACCTTATGCCTAGCCAGCACTTGTGCCCCTGACTTATGCCTAGCCATCACTTGTGCCCCTGCCTTATGCCTAGCCAGCCCTTGTGCCCCTGCCTTATGCCTAGCAGCACATGTGCCCCTGCCTTATGCCTAGCCATCACTTATGCCCCTGCCTTAAGCCTAGCCTGCATAGGTGCCCCTGCCTTATGCCTAGCCAGCACTTGTGCCCCTGCCTTATGCCTAGCCTGCACTTGTGCCTCTGCCTTATGCCTAGCCAGCACTTGTGCCCCTGCCTTATGCCTAGCCAGCACTTGTGCCCCTGCCTTATGCCTAGCCAGCACTTGTGCCCCTGCCTTATGCCTAGCCTGCACTTGTGCCCCTGCCTTATGCCTAGCCTGCACTTGTGCCCCTGCCTTATGCCTAGCCTGCACTTGTGCCCCTGCCTTATGCCTAGCCTGCACTTGTGCCCCTGCCTTATGCCTAGCCTGCACTTGTGCCCCTGCCTTATGCCTAGCCAGCACTTGTGCCCCTGCCTTATGCCTAGCCAGCACTTGTGCCCCTGCCTTATGCCTAGCCAGCACTTGTGCCCCTGCCTTATGCCTAGCCAGCACTTGTGCCCCTGCCTTATGCCTAGCCAGCCCTTGTGCCCCTGCCTTATGCCTAGCAGCACTTGTGCCCCTGCCTTATGCCTAGCCAGCACTTGTGCCCCTGCCTTATGCCTAGCCAGCACTTGTGCCCCTGCCTTATGCCTAGCCAGCACTTGTGCCCCTGCCTTATGCCTAGCCAGCACTTGTGCCCCTGCCTTATGCCTAGCCAGCACTTGTGCCCCTGCCTTATGCCTAGCCAGCACTTGTGCCCCTGCCTTATGCCTAGCCAGCACTTGTGCCCCTGCCTTATGCCTAGCCAGCACTTGTGCCCCTGCCTTATGCCTAGCCAGCATTTGTGCCCCTGCCTTATGCCTAGCCAGCACTTGTGCCCCTGCCTTATGCCTAGCCTGCACTTGTGCCCCTGCCTTATGCCTAGCCTGCACTTGTGCCCCTGCTTATGCCTAGCCTGCACTTGTGCCCCTGCCTTATGCCTAGCCTGCACTTGTGCCCCTGCCTTATGCCTAGCCTGCACTTGTGCCCCTGCCTTATGCCTAGCCTGCACTTGTGCCCCTGCCTTATGCCTAGCCAGCACTTGTGCCCCTGCCTTATGCCTAGCCAGCCCTTGTGCCCCTGCCTTATGCCTAGCAGCACTTGTGCCCCTGCCTTATGCCTAGCCAGCACTTGTGCCCCTGCCTTATGCCTAGCCAGCACTTGTGCCCCTGCCTTATGCCTAGCCAGCACTTGTGCCCCTGCCTTATGCCTAGCCAGCACTTGTGCCCCTGCCTTATGCCTAGCCAGCACTTGTGCCCCTGCCTTATGCCTAGCCAGCACTTGTGCCCCTGCCTTATGCCTAGCCAGCACTTGTGCCCCTGCCTTATGCCTAGCCAGCCCTTGTGCCCCTGCCTTATGCCTAGCCAGCCCTTGTGCCCCTGCCTTATGCCTAGCCTGCACTTGTGCCCCTGCCTTATGCCTAGCCTGCACTTGTGCCCCTGCCTTATGCCTAGCCAGCACTTGTGCCCCTGCCTTATGCCTAGCCAGCACTTGTGCCCCTGCCTTATGCCTAGCCAGCACTTGTGCCCCTGCCTTATGCCTAGCCAGCACTTGTGCCCCTGCCTTATGCCTAGCCAGCACTTGTGCCCCTGCCTTATGCCTAGCCAGCACTTGTGCCCCTGCCTTATGCCTAGCCAGCACTTGTGCCCCTGCCTTATGCCTAGCCAGCACTTGTGCCCCTGCCTTATGCCTAGCCAGCACTTGTGCCCCTGCCTTATGCCTAGCCAGCACTTGTGCCCCTGCCTTACGCCTAGCCAGCACTTGTGCCCCTGCCTTACGCCTAGCCAGCACTTGTGCCCCTGCCTTACGCCTAGCCAGCACTTGTGCCCCTGCCTTACGCCTAGCCAGCACTTGTGCCCCTGCCTTACGCCTAGCCAGCACTTGTGCCCCTGCCTTACGCCTAGCCAGCACTTGTGCCCCTGCCTTACGCCTAGCCTGCACTTGTGCCCCTGCCTTATGCCTAGCCTGCACTTGTGCCCCTGCCTTATGCCTAGCCTGCACTTGTGCCCCTGCCTTATGCCTAGCCTGCACTTGTGCCCCTGCCTTATGCCTAGCCTGCACTTGTGCCCCTGCCTTATGCCTAGCCTGCACTTGTGCCCCTGCCTTATGCCTAGCCTGCACTTGTGCCCCTTGCCTTATGCCTACCCTGCACTTGTGCCCCTTGCCTTATGCCTAGCCTGCACTTGTGCCCCTGCCTTATGCCTAGCCTGCACTTGTGCCCCTGCCTTATGCCTAGCCTGCACTTGTGCCCCTGCCTTATGCCTAGCCAGCACTTGTGCCCCTGCCTTATGCCTAGCCAGCACTTGTGCCCCTGCCTTATGCCTAGCCAGCACTTGTGCCCCTGCCTTATGCCTAGCCAGCACTTGTGCCCCTGCCTTATGCCTAGCCTGCACTTGTGCCCCTGCCTTATGCCTAGCCTGCACTTGTGCCCCTGCCTTATGCCTAGCCTGCACTTGTGCCCCTGCCTTATGCCTAGCCAGCACTTGTGCCCCTGCCTTATGCCTAGCCAGCACTTGTGCCCCTGCCTTATGCCTAGCCAGCACTTGTGCCCCTGCCTTATGCCTAGCCAGCACTTGTGCCCCTGCCTTATGCCTAGCCAGCACTTGTGCCCCTGCCTTATGCCTAGCCAGCACTTGTGCCCCTGCCTTATGCCTAGCCAGCACTTGTGCCCCTGCCTTATGCCTAGCCAGCACTTGTGCCCCTGCCTTATGCCTAGCCAGCACTTGTGCCCCTGCCTTATGCCTAGCCAGCACTTGTGCCCCTGCCTTATGCCTAGCCAGCACTTGTGCCCCTGCCTTATGCCTAGCCAGCACTTGTGCCCCTGCCTTATGCCTAGCCTGCACTTGTGCCCCTGCCTTATGCCTAGCCAGCACTTGTGCCCCTGCCTTATGCCTAGCCAGCACTTGTGCCCCTGCCTTATGCCTAGCCAGCACTTGTGCCCCTGCCTTATGCCTAGCCTGCACTTGTGCCCCTGCCTTATGCCTAGCCTGCACTTGTGCCCCTGCCTTATGCCTAGCCTGCACTTGTGCCCCTGCCTTATGCCTAGCCAGCACTTGTGCCCCTGCCTTATGCCTAGCCAGCACTTGTGCCCCTGCCTTATGCCTAGCCAGCACTTGTGCCCCTGCCTTATGCCTAGCCAGCACTTGTGCCCCTGCCTTATGCCTAGCCAGCACTTGTGCCCCTGCCTTATGCCTAGCCAGCACTTGTGCCCCTGCCTTATGCCTAGCCAGCACTTGTGCCCCTGCCTTATGCCTAGCCAGCACTTGTGCCCCTGCCTTACGCCTAGCCAGCACTTGTGCCCCTGCCTTACGCCTAGCCAGCACTTGTGCCCCTGCCTTACGCCTAGCCAGCACTTGTGCCCCTGCCTTACGCCTAGCCAGCACTTGTGCCCCTGCCTTACGCCTAGCCAGCACTTGTGCCCCTGCCTTACGCCTAGCCAGCACTTGTGCCCCTGCCTTACGCCTAGCCAGCACTTGTGCCCCTGCCTTACGCCTAGCCAGCACTTGTGCCCCTGCCTTACGCCTAGCCAGCACTTGTGCCCCTGCCTTACGCCTAGCCAGCACTTGTGCCCCTGCCTTACGCCTAGCCTGCACTTGTGCCCCTGCTTATGCCTAGCCTGCACTTGTGCCCCTGCCTTATGCCTAGCCTGCACTTGTGCCCCTGCCTTATGCCTAGCCTGCACTTGTGCCCCTGCTTATGCCTAGCCTGCACTTGTGCCCCTGCCTTATGCCTAGCCTGCACTTGTGCCCCTGCCTTATGCCTAGCCTGCACTTGTGCCCCTGCCTTATGCCTAGCCTGCACTTGTGCCCCTGCCTTATGCCTAGCCAGCCATTGTGCCCCTGCCTTATGCCTAGCCAGCCCTTGTGCCCCTGCCTTATGCCTAGCCAGCCCCTGTGCCCCTGCCTTATGCCTAGCCAGCCCCTGTGCCCCTGCCTTATGCCTAGCCAGCCCTTGTGCCCCTGCCTTATGCCTAGCCAGCACTTGTGCCCCTGCCTTATGCCTAGCCAGCTCTTGTGCCCCTGCCTTATGCCTAGCCAGCACTTGTGCCCCTGCCTTATGCCTAGCCAGCACTTGTGCCCCTGCCTTATGCCTAGCCAGCACTTGTGCCCCTGCCTTATGCCTAGCCAGCACTTGTGCCCCTGCCTTATGCCTAGCCAGCACTTGTGCCTTTGCCTAATGCCTAGCCAGCACTTGTGCCCCTGCCTTATGCCTAGCCAGCACTTGGGCCCCTGCCTTATGCCTAGCCAGCACTTGTGCCCCTGCCTTATGCCTAGCCAGCACTTGTGCCCCTGCCTTATGCCTAGCCAGCACTTGTGCCCCTGCCTTATGCCTAGCCAGCACTTGTGCCCCTGCCTTATGCCTAGCCAGCACTTGTGCCCCTGCCTTATGCCTTATGCCTAGCCAGCACTTGTGCCCCTGCCTTATGCCTAGCCAGCACTTGTGCCCCTGCCTTATGCCTAGCCAGCCCTTGTGCCCCTGCCTTATGCCTAGCCAGCCCTTGTGCCCCTGCCTTATGCCTAGCCAGCACTTGTGCCCCTGCCTTATGCCTAGCCAGCACTTGTGCCCCTGCCTTATGCCTAGCCAGCACTTGTGCCCCTGCCTTATGCCTAGCCAGCACTTGTGCCCCTGCCTTATGCCTAGCCAGCACTTGTGCCCCTGCCTTATGCCTAGCCAGCACTTGTGCCCCTGCCTTATGCCTAGCCAGCACTTGTGCCCCTGCCTTATGCCTAGCCAGCACTTGTGCCCCTGCCTTATGCCTAGCCAGCACTTGTGCCCCTGCCTTATGCCTAGCCAGCACTTGTGCCCCTGCCTTATGCCTAGCCAGCACTTGTGCCCCTGCCTTATGCCTAGCCAGCACTTTTGAGACCCTTGCATTATTGTTTTTTTGTCTTTAGCTTCATGTTGGTTATGCACACAGGGCAGGCTTTACACTCTTCCCTCTTGTCCCATCTGAATGCACATGCACTACTGTAATTGGGGACGAAGGCATTACCCATTTACGGAGGACAGACAAGATGTGCCTGGTCGCTTGGAGCATGGGGGTTATGAAGTGGCTCCGCACTGTACAACAAAGTACAGAGTAGAGGGGTGAAAGCTAGCTCTTCACCCCTAAGGGTGCCTATCCCTTTATGCAAAAAGTTAGCTGTATGCCTTATGTGTAGCCATCACTTGTGCCCCTGCCTTAAGCCTAGCCTGCATAGGTGCCCGTGCCTTATGCCTAGCTTGCACTTGTGCCTCTGCCTTATGCTTAGTTTGTACTTGTGGCCCTGCCTTATGCCTAGCCAGCACTTGTGCCCCTGCCTTACGCCTAGCCAGCACTTGTGCCCCTGCCTTACGCCTAGCCAGCACTTGTGCCCCTGCCTTACGCCTAGCCAGCACTTGTGCCCCTGCCTTACGCCTAGCCAGCACTTGTGCCCCTGCCTTACGCCTAGCCAGCACTTGTGCCCCTGCCTTACGCCTAGCCAGCACTTGTGCCCCTGCCTTACGCCTAGCCAGCACTTGTGCCCCTGCCTTACGCCTAGCCAGCACTTGTGCCCCTACCTTACGCCTAGCCAGCACTTGTGCCCCTGCCTTACGCCTAGCCAGCACTTGTGCCCCTGCCTTACGCCTAGCCTGCACTTGTGCCCCTGCTTATGCCTAGCCTGCACTTGTGCCCCTGCCTTATGCCTAGCCTGCACTTGTGCCCCTGCCTTATGCCTAGCCTGCACTTGTGCCCCTGCTTATGCCTAGCCTGCACTTGTGCCCCTGCCTTATGCCTAGCCTGCACTTGTGCCCCTGCCTTATGCCTAGCCTGCACTTGTGCCCCTGCCTTATGCCTAGCCTGCACTTGTGCCCCTGCCTTATGCCTAGCCAGCCATTGTGCCCCTGCCTTATGCCTAGCCAGCCCTTGTGCCCCTGCCTTATGCCTAGCCAGCCCCTGTGCCCCTGCCTTATGCCTAGCCAGCCCCTGTGCCCCTGCCTTATGCCTAGCCAGCCCTTGTGCCCCTGCCTTATGCCTAGCCAGCACTTGTGCCCCTGCCTTATGCCTAGCCAGCTCTTGTGCCCCTGCCTTATGCCTAGCCAGCACTTGTGCCCCTGCCTTATGCCTAGCCAGCACTTGTGCCCCTGCCTTATGCCTAGCCAGCACTTGTGCCCCTGCCTTATGCCTAGCCAGCACTTGTGCCTTTGCCTAATGCCTAGCCAGCACTTGTGCCCCTGCCTTATGCCTAGCCAGCACTTGTGCCCCTGCCTTATGCCTAGCCAGCACTTGTGCCCCTGCCTTATGCCTAGCCAGCACTTGTGCCCCTGCCTTATGCCTAGCCAGCACTTGTGCCCCTGCCTTATGCCTAGCCAGCACTTGTGCCCCTGCCTTATGCCTAGCCAGCACTTGTGCCCCTGCCTTATGCCTAGCCAGCACTTGTGCCCCTGCCTTATGCCTAGCCAGCACTTGTGCCCCTGCCTTATGCCTAGCCAGCCCTTGTGCCCCTGCCTTATGCCTAGCCAGCCCTTGTGCCCCTGCCTTATGCCTAGCCAGCACTTGTGCCCCTGCCTTATGCCTAGCCAGCACTTGTGCCCCTGCCTTATGCCTAGCCAGCACTTGTGCCCCTGCCTTATGCCTAGCCAGCACTTGTGCCCCTGCCTTATGCCTAGCCAGCACTTGTGCCCCTGCCTTATGCCTAGCCAGCACTTGTGCCCCTGCCTTATGCCTAGCCAGCACTTGTACCCCTGCCTTATGCCTAGCCAGCACTTGTGCCCCTGCCTTATGCCTAGCCAGCACTTGTGCCCCTGCCTTATGCCTAGCCAGCACTTGTGCCCCTGCCTTATGCCTAGCCAGCACTTGTGCCCCTGCCTTATGCCTAGCCAGCACTTGTGCCCTTGCCTTATGCCTAGCCAGCACTTTTGAGACCCTTGCATTATTGTTTTTTTGTCTTTAGCTTCATGTTGGTTATGCACACAGGGCAGGCTTTACACTCTTCCCTCTTGTCCCATCTGAATGCACATGCACTACTGTAATTGGGGACGAAGGCATTACCCATTTACGGAGGACAGACAAGATGTGCCTGGTCGCTTGGAGCATGGGGGTTATGAAGTGGCTCCGCACTGTACAACAAAGTACAGAGTAGAGGGGTGAAAGCTAGCTCTTCACCCCTAAGGGTGCCTATCCCTTTATGCAAAAAGTTAGCTGTATGCCTTATGTGTAGCCATCACTTGTGCCCCTGCCTTAAGCCTAGCCTGCATAGGTGCCCGTGCCTTATGCCTAGCTTGCACTTGTGCCTCTGCCTTATGCTTAGTTTGTACTTGTGGCCCTGCCTAAAGCCTAGCCCGCACTTGTGCCCCTGCCTTATGCCTAGCCAGCACTTGTGCCCCTGCCTTATGCCTAGCCAGCACTTGTGCCCCTGCCTTATGCCTAGCCAGCACATGTGCCCCTGCCTTATGCCTAGCCAGCACTTGTGCCCCTGCCTTATGCCTAGCCAGCACTTGTGCACCTGCCTTATGCCTAGCCTGCACTTTTGCCCCTGCCTTATGCCTAGCCAGCACTTGTGCCCCTGCCTTATGCCTAGCCTGCACTTGTGCCCCTGCCTTATGCCTAGCCTGCACTTGTGCCCCTGCCTTATGCCTAGCCAGCACTTGTGCCCCTGCCTTATGCCTAGCCAGCACTTGTGCCCCTGCCTTATGCCTAGCCAGCACTTGTGCCCCTGCCTTATGCCTAGCCAGCACATGTGCCCCTGCCTTATGCCTAGCCAGCACATGTGCCCCTGCCTTATGCCTAGCCAGCACATGTGCCCCTGCCTTATGCCTAGCCAGCACTTGTGCCCCTGCCTTATGTCTAGCCAGCACTTGTGCCCCTGCCTTATGCCTAGCCAGCACTTGTGCCCCTGCCTTATGCCTAGCCAGCACTTGTGCCTTTGCCTAATGCCTAGCCAGCACTTGTGCCCCTGCCTTATGCCTAGCCAGCACTTGTGCCCCTGCCTTATGCCTAGCCAGCACTTGTGCCCCTGCCTTATGCCTAGCCAGCACTTGTGCCCCTGCCTTATGCCTAGCCAGCACTTGTGCCCCTGCCTTATGCCTAGCCAGCACTTGTGCCCCTGCCTTATGCCTAGCCAGCACTTGTGCCCCTGCCTTATGCCTAGCCAGCACTTGTGCCCCTGCCTTATGCCTAGCCAGCACTTGTGCCCCTGCCTTATTCCTAGCCAGCCCTTGTGCCCCTGCCTTATGCCTAGCCAGCCCTTGTGCCCCTGCCTTATGCCTAGCCAGCCCTTGTGCCCCTGCCTTATGCCTAGCCAGCACTTGTGCCCCTGCCTTATGCCTAGCCAGCACTTGTGCCCCTGCCTTATGCCTAGCCAGCACTTGTGCCCCTGCCTTATGCCTAGCCAGCACTTGTGCCCCTGCCTTATGCCTAGCCAGCACTTGTGCCCCTGCCTTATGCCTAGCCAGCACTTGTGCCCCTGCCTTATGCCTAGCCAGCACTTTTGAGACCCTTGCATTATTGTTTCTTTGTCTTTAGCTTCATGTTGGTTATGCACACAGGGCAGGCTTTACACTCTTCGCTCTTGTCCCATCTGAATGCACATGCACTACTGTAATTGGGGACGAAGGCATTACCCATTTACGGAGGACAGACAAGATGTGCCTGGTCGCTTGGAGCATGGGGGTTATGAAGTGGCTCCGCACTGTACAACAAAGTACAGAGTAGAGGGGTGAAAGCTAGCTCTTCACCCCTAAGGGTGCCTATCCCTTTATGCAAAAAGTTAGCTGTATGCCTTATGTGTAGCCATCACTTATGCCCCTGCCTTAAGCCTAGCCTGCATAGGTGCCCGTGCCTTATGCCTAGCTTGCACTTGTGCCTCTGCCTTATGCTTAGTTTGTACTTGTGGCCCTGCCTAAAGCCTAGCCCGCACTTGTGCCCCTGCCTTATGCCTAGCCAGCACTTGTGCCCCTGCCTTATGCCTAGCCAGCACTTGTGCCCCTGCCTTATGCCTAGCCAGCACTTGTGCCCCTGCCTTATGCCTAGCCAGCACTTGTGCCCCTGCCTTATGCCTAGCCAGCACTTGTGCCCCTGCCTTATGCCTAGCCAGCACTTGTGCCCCTGCCTTATGCCTAGCCAGCACTTGTGCCCCTGCCTTATGCCTAGCCAGCACTTGTGCCCCTGCCTTATGCCTAGCCTGCACTTTTGCCCCTGCCTTATGCCTAGCCAGCACTTGTGCCCCTGCCTTATGCCTAGCCTGCACTTGTGCCCCTGCCTTATGCCTAGCCTGCACTTGTGCCCCTGCCTTATGCCTAGCCAGCACTTGTGCCCCTGCCTTATGCCTAGCCAGCACTTGTGCCCCTGCCTTATGCCTAGCCAGCACTTGTGCCCCTGCCTTATGCCTAGCCAGCACTTGTGCCCCTGCCTTATGCCTAGCCTGCACTTGTGCCTCTGCCTTATGCCTAGCCAGCACTTGTGCCCCTGCCTTATGCCTAGCCAGCACTTGTGCCCCTGCCTTATGCCTAGCCTGCACTTGTGCCCCTGCCTTATGCCTAGCCTGCACTTGTGCCCCTGCCTTATGCCTAGCCTGCACTTGTGCCCCTGCCTTATGCCTAGCCAGCACTTGTGCCCCTGCCTTATGCCTAGCCAGCACTTGTGCCCCTGCCTTATGCCTAGCCAGCACTTGTGCCCCTGCCTTATGCCTAGCCAGCACTTGTGCCCCTGCCTTATGCCTAGCCAGCCCTTGTGCCCCTGCCTTATGCCTAGCAGCACTTGTGCCCCTGCCTTATGCCTAGCCAGCACTTGTGCCCCTGCCTTATGCCTAGCCAGCACTTGTGCCCCTGCCTTATGCCTAGCCAGCACTTGTGCCCCTGCCTTATGCCTAGCCAGCACTTGTGCCCCTGCCTTATGCCTAGCCAGCACTTGTGCCCCTGCCTTATGCCTAGCCAGCACTTGTGCCCCTGCCTTATGCCTAGCCAGCACTTGTGCCCCTGCCTTATGCCTAGCCAGCACTTGTGCCCCTGCCTTATGCCTAGCCAGCACTTGTGCCCCTGCCTTATGCCTAGCCAGCACTTGTGCCCCTGCCTTATGCCTAGCCAGCACTTGTGCCCCTGCCTTATGCCTAGCTTGCACTTGTGCCCCTGCCTTATGCCTAGCCTGCACTTGTGCCCCTGCTTATGCCTAACCTGCACTTGTGCCCCTGCCTTATGCCTAGCCTGCACTTGTGCCCCTGCCTTATGCCTAGCCTGCACTTGTGCCCCTGCCTTATGCCTAGCCTGCACTTGTGCCCCTGCCTTATGCCTAGCCTGCACTTGTGCCCCTGCCTTATGCCTAGCCTGCACTTGTGCCCCTGCCTTATGCCTAGCCTGCACTTGTGCCCCTGCCTTATGCCTAGCCTGCACTTGTGCCCCTGCCTTATGCCTAGCCTGCACTTGTGCCCCTGCCTTATGCCTAGCCAGCACTTGTGCCCCTGCCTTATGCCTAGCCTGCACTTGTGCCCCTGCCTTATGCCTAGCCTGCACTTGTGCCCCTGCCTTATGCCTAGCCTGCACTTGTGCCCCTTGCCTTATGCCTACCCTGCACTTGTGCCCCTTGCCTTATGCCTAGCCTGCACTTGTGCCCCTGCCTTATGCCTAGCCTGCACTTGTGCCCCTGCCTTATGCCTAGCCTGCACTTGTGCCCCTGCCTTATGCCTAGCCAGCACTTGTGCCCCTGCCTTATGCCTAGCCAGCACTTGTGCCCCTGCCTTATGCCTAGCCAGCACTTGTGCCCCTGCCTTATGCCTAGCCTGCACTTGTGCCCCTGCCTTATGCCTAGCCTGCACTTGTGCCCCTGCCTTATGCCTAGCCTGCACTTGTGCCCCTGCCTTATGCCTAGCCAGCACTTGTGCCCCTGCCTTATGCCTAGCCAGCACTTGTGCCCCTGCCTTATGCCTAGCCAGCACTTGTGCCCCTGCCTTATGCCTAGCCAGCACTTGTGCCCCTGCCTTATGCCTAGCCAGCACTTGTGCCCCTGCCTTATGCCTAGCCAGCACTTGTGCCCCTGCCTTATGCCTAGCCAGCACTTGTGCCCCTGCCTTATGCCTAGCCAGCACTTGTGCCCCTGCCTTATGCCTAGCCAGCACTTGTGCCCCTGCCTTACGCCTAGCCAGCACTTGTGCCCCTGCCTTACGCCTAGCCAGCACTTGTGCCCCTGCCTTACGCCTAGCCAGCACTTGTGCCCCTGCCTTACGCCTAGCCAGCACTTGTGCCCCTGCCTTACGCCTAGCCAGCACTTGTGCCCCTGCCTTACGCCTAGCCAGCACTTGTGCCCCTGCCTTATGCCTAGCCTGCACTTGTGCCCCTGCTTATGCCTAGCCTGCACTTGTGCCCCTGCCTTATGCCTAGCCTGCACTTGTGCCCCTGCCTTATGCCTAGCCTGCACTTGTGCCCCTGCCTTATGCCTAGCCTGCACTTGTGCCCCTGCCTTATGCCTAGCCTGCACTTGTGCCCCTGCCTTATGCCTAGCCTGCACTTGTGCCCCTGCCTTATGCCTAGCCTGCACTTGTGACCCTGCCTTATGCCTAGCCTGCACTTGTGCCGCTGCCTTATGCCTAGCCTGCACTTGTGCCCCTGCCTTATGCCTAGCCTGCACTTGTGCCCCTGCCTTATGCCTAGCCTGCACTTGTGCCCCTGCCTTATGCCTACCCTGCACTTGTGCCCCTTGCCTTATGCCTACCCTGCACTTGTGCCCCTTGCCTTATGCCTACCCTGCACTTGTGCCCCTTGCCTTATGCCTAGCCTGCACTTGTGCCCCTGCCTTATGCCTAGCCTGCACTTGTGCCCCTGCCTTATGCCTAGCCTGCACTTGTGCCCCTGCCTTATGCCTAGCCAGCACTTGTGCCCCTGCCTTATGCCTAGCCAGCACTTGTGCCCCTGCCTTATGCCTAGCCAGCACTTGTGCCCCTGCCTTATGCCTAGCCTGCACTTGTGCCCCTGCCTTATGCCTAGCCTGCACTTGTGCCCCTGCCTTATGCCTAGCCAGCACTTGTGCCTTTGCCTAATGCCTAGCCAGCACTTGTGCCCCTGCCTTATGCCTAGCCAGCACTTGTGCCCCTGCCTTATGCCTAGCCAGCACTTGTGCCCCTGCCTTATGCCTAGCCAGCACTTGTGCCCCTGCCTTATGCCTAGCCAGCACTTGTGCCCCTGCCTTATGCCTAGCCAGCACTTGTGCCCCTGCCTTATGCCTAGCCAGCACTTGTGCCCCTGCCTTATGCCTAGCCAGCACTTGTGCCCCTGCCTTATGCCTAGCCAGCACTTGTGCCCCTGCCTTATTCCTAGCCAGCCCTTGTGCCCCTGCCTTATGCCTAGCCAGCCCTTGTGCCCCTGCCTTATGCCTAGCCAGCCCTTGTGCCCCTGCCTTATGCCTAGCCAGCACTTGTGCCCCTGCCTTATGCCTAGCCAGCACTTGTGCCCCTGCCTTATGCCTAGCCAGCACTTGTGCCCCTGCCTTATGCCTAGCCAGCACTTGTGCCCCTGCCTTATGCCTAGCCAGCACTTGTGCCCCTGCCTTATGCCTAGCCAGCACTTGTGCCCCTGCCTTATGCCTAGCCAGCACTTGTGCCCCTGCCTTATGCCTAGCCAGCACTTGTGCCCCTGCCTTATGCCTAGCCAGCACTTTTGAGACCCTTGCATTATTGTTTCTTTGTCTTTAGCTTCATGTTGGTTATGCACACAGGGCAGGCTTTACACTCTTCGCTCTTGTCCCATCTGAATGCACATGCACTACTGTAATTGGGGACGAAGGCATTACCCATTTACGGAGGACAGACAAGATGTGCCTGGTCGCTTGGAGCATGGGGGTTATGAAGTGGCTCCGCACTGTACAACAAAGTACAGAGTAGAGGGGTGAAAGCTAGCTCTTCACCCCTAAGGGTGCCTATCCCTTTATGCAAAAAGTTAGCTGTATGCCTTATGTGTAGCCATCACTTATGCCCCTGCCTTAAGCCTAGCCTGCATAGGTGCCCGTGCCTTATGCCTAGCTTGCACTTGTGCCTCTGCCTTATGCTTAGTTTGTACTTGTGGCCCTGCCTAAAGCCTAGCCCGCACTTGTGCCCCTGCCTTATGCCTAGCCAGCACTTGTGCCCCTGCCTTATGCCTAGCCAGCACTTGTGCCCCTGCCTTATGCCTAGCCAGCACTTGTGCCCCTGCCTTATGCCTAGCCAGCACTTGTGCCCCTGCCTTATGCCTAGCCAGCACTTGTGCCCCTGCCTTATGCCTAGCCAGCACTTGTGCCCCTGCCTTATGCCTAGCCAGCACTTGTGCCCCTGCCTTATGCCTAGCCAGCACTTGTGCCCCTGCCTTATGCCTAGCCTGCACTTTTGCCCCTGCCTTATGCCTAGCCAGCACTTGTGCCCCTGCCTTATGCCTAGCCTGCACTTGTGCCCCTGCCTTATGCCTAGCCTGCACTTGTGCCCCTGCCTTATGCCTAGCCAGCACTTGTGCCCCTGCCTTATGCCTAGCCAGCACTTGTGCCCCTGCCTTATGCCTAGCCAGCACTTGTGCCCCTGCCTTATGCCTAGCCAGCACTTGTGCCCCTGCCTTATGCCTAGCCTGCACTTGTGCCTCTGCCTTATGCCTAGCCAGCACTTGTGCCCCTGCCTTATGCCTAGCCAGCACTTGTGCCCCTGCCTTATGCCTAGCCTGCACTTGTGCCCCTGCCTTATGCCTAGCCTGCACTTGTGCCCCTGCCTTATGCCTAGCCTGCACTTGTGCCCCTGCCTTATGCCTAGCCAGCACTTGTGCCCCTGCCTTATGCCTAGCCAGCACTTGTGCCCCTGCCTTATGCCTAGCCAGCACTTGTGCCCCTGCCTTATGCCTAGCCAGCACTTGTGCCCCTGCCTTATGCCTAGCCAGCCCTTGTGCCCCTGCCTTATGCCTAGCAGCACTTGTGCCCCTGCCTTATGCCTAGCCAGCACTTGTGCCCCTGCCTTATGCCTAGCCAGCACTTGTGCCCCTGCCTTATGCCTAGCCAGCACTTGTGCCCCTGCCTTATGCCTAGCCAGCACTTGTGCCCCTGCCTTATGCCTAGCCAGCACTTGTGCCCCTGCCTTATGCCTAGCCAGCACTTGTGCCCCTGCCTTATGCCTAGCCAGCACTTGTGCCCCTGCCTTATGCCTAGCCAGCACTTGTGCCCCTGCCTTATGCCTAGCCAGCACTTGTGCCCCTGCCTTATGCCTAGCCAGCACTTGTGCCCCTGCCTTATGCCTAGCCAGCACTTGTGCCCCTGCCTTATGCCTAGCTTGCACTTGTGCCCCTGCCTTATGCCTAGCCTGCACTTGTGCCCCTGCTTATGCCTAACCTGCACTTGTGCCCCTGCCTTATGCCTAGCCTGCACTTGTGCCCCTGCCTTATGCCTAGCCTGCACTTGTGCCCCTGCCTTATGCCTAGCCTGCACTTGTGCCCCTGCCTTATGCCTAGCCTGCACTTGTGCCCCTGCCTTATGCCTAGCCTGCACTTGTGCCCCTGCCTTATGCCTAGCCTGCACTTGTGCCCCTGCCTTATGCCTAGCCTGCACTTGTGCCCCTGCCTTATGCCTAGCCTGCACTTGTGCCCCTGCCTTATGCCTAGCCAGCACTTGTGCCCCTGCCTTATGCCTAGCCTGCACTTGTGCCCCTGCCTTATGCCTAGCCTGCACTTGTGCCCCTGCCTTATGCCTAGCCTGCACTTGTGCCCCTTGCCTTATGCCTACCCTGCACTTGTGCCCCTTGCCTTATGCCTAGCCTGCACTTGTGCCCCTGCCTTATGCCTAGCCTGCACTTGTGCCCCTGCCTTATGCCTAGCCTGCACTTGTGCCCCTGCCTTATGCCTAGCCAGCACTTGTGCCCCTGCCTTATGCCTAGCCAGCACTTGTGCCCCTGCCTTATGCCTAGCCAGCACTTGTGCCCCTGCCTTATGCCTAGCCTGCACTTGTGCCCCTGCCTTATGCCTAGCCTGCACTTGTGCCCCTGCCTTATGCCTAGCCTGCACTTGTGCCCCTGCCTTATGCCTAGCCAGCACTTGTGCCCCTGCCTTATGCCTAGCCAGCACTTGTGCCCCTGCCTTATGCCTAGCCAGCACTTGTGCCCCTGCCTTATGCCTAGCCAGCACTTGTGCCCCTGCCTTATGCCTAGCCAGCACTTGTGCCCCTGCCTTATGCCTAGCCAGCACTTGTGCCCCTGCCTTATGCCTAGCCAGCACTTGTGCCCCTGCCTTATGCCTAGCCAGCACTTGTGCCCCTGCCTTATGCCTAGCCAGCACTTGTGCCCCTGCCTTACGCCTAGCCAGCACTTGTGCCCCTGCCTTACGCCTAGCCAGCACTTGTGCCCCTGCCTTACGCCTAGCCAGCACTTGTGCCCCTGCCTTACGCCTAGCCAGCACTTGTGCCCCTGCCTTACGCCTAGCCAGCACTTGTGCCCCTGCCTTACGCCTAGCCAGCACTTGTGCCCCTGCCTTATGCCTAGCCTGCACTTGTGCCCCTGCTTATGCCTAGCCTGCACTTGTGCCCCTGCCTTATGCCTAGCCTGCACTTGTGCCCCTGCCTTATGCCTAGCCTGCACTTGTGCCCCTGCCTTATGCCTAGCCTGCACTTGTGCCCCTGCCTTATGCCTAGCCTGCACTTGTGCCCCTGCCTTATGCCTAGCCTGCACTTGTGCCCCTGCCTTATGCCTAGCCTGCACTTGTGACCCTGCCTTATGCCTAGCCTGCACTTGTGCCGCTGCCTTATGCCTAGCCTGCACTTGTGCCCCTGCCTTATGCCTAGCCTGCACTTGTGCCCCTGCCTTATGCCTAGCCTGCACTTGTGCCCCTGCCTTATGCCTACCCTGCACTTGTGCCCCTTGCCTTATGCCTACCCTGCACTTGTGCCCCTTGCCTTATGCCTACCCTGCACTTGTGCCCCTTGCCTTATGCCTAGCCTGCACTTGTGCCCCTGCCTTATGCCTAGCCTGCACTTGTGCCCCTGCCTTATGCCTAGCCTGCACTTGTGCCCCTGCCTTATGCCTAGCCAGCACTTGTGCCCCTGCCTTATGCCTAGCCAGCACTTGTGCCCCTGCCTTATGCCTAGCCAGCACTTGTGCCCCTGCCTTATGCCTAGCCTGCACTTGTGCCCCTGCCTTATGCCTAGCCTGCACTTGTGCCCCTGCCTTATGCCTAGCCTGCACTTGTGCCCCTGCCTCATGCCTAGCCAGCACTTGTGCCCCTGCCTTATGCCTAGCCAGCACTTGTGCCCCTGCCTTATGCCTAGCCAGCACTTGTGCCCCTGCCTTAGGCCTAGCCAGCACTTGTGCCCCTGCCTTATGCCTAGCCAGCACTTGTGCCCCTGCCTTATGCCTAGCCAGCACTTGTGCCCCTGCCTTATGCCTAGCCAGCACTTGTGCCCCTGCCTTATGCCTAGCCAGCACTTGTGCCCCTGCCTTATGCCTAGCCAGCACTTGTGCCCCTGCCTTATGCCTAGCCAGCACTTGTGCCCCTGCCTTATGCCTAGCCAGCACTTGTGCCCCTGCCTTATGCCTAGCCAGCACTTGTGCCCCTGCCTTATGCCTAGCCAGCACTTGTGCCCCTGCCTTATGCCTAGCCAGCACTTGTGCCCCTGCCTTATGCCTAGCCAGCACTTGTGCCCCTGCCTTATGCCTAGCCAGCACTTGTGCCCCTGCCTTATGCCTAGCCAGCACTTGTGCCCCTGCCTTATGCCTAGCCAGCACTTGTGCCCCTGCCTTATGCCTAGCCAGCACTTGTGCCCCTGCCTTATGCCTAGCCAGCACTTGTGCCCCTGCCTTATGCCTAGCCAGCACTTGTGCCCCTGCCTTATGCCTAGCCAGCACTTGTGCCCCTGCCTTATGCCTAGCCAGCACTTGTGCCCCTGCCTTATGCCTAGCCAGCACTTGTGCCCCTGCCTTATGCCTAGCCAGCACTTGTGCCCCTGCCTTATGCCTAGCCAGCACTTGTGCCCCTGCCTTATGCCTAGCCAGCACTTGTGCCCCTGCCTTATGCCTAGCCAGCACTTTTGAGACCCTTGCATTATTGTTTTTTTGTCTTTAGCTTCATGTTGGTTATGCACACAGGGCAGGCTTTACACTCTTCGTTCTTGTCCCATCTGAATGCACATGCACTACTGTAATTGGGGACGAAGGCATTACCCATTTACGGAGGACAGACAAGATGTGCCTGGTCGCTTGGAGCATGGGGGTTATGAAGTGGCTCCGCACTGTACAACAAAGTACAGAGTAGAGGGGTGAAAGCTAGCTCTTCACCCCTAAGGGTGCCTATCGCTTTATGCAAAAAGTTAGCTGTATGCCTTATGTGTAGCCATCACTTGTGGCCCTGCCTTAAGCCTAGCCTGCATAGGTGCCCGTGCCTTATGCCTAGCTTGCACTTGTGCCTCTGCCTTATGCTTAGTTTGTACTTGTGCCCCTGCCTAAAGCCTAGCCCGCACTTGTGCCCCTGCCTTATGCCTAGCCAGCACTTGTGCCCCTGCCTTATGCCTAGCCAGCACTTGTGCCCCTGCCTTATGCCTAGCCAGCACTTGTGCCCCTGCCTTATGCCTAGCCAGCACTTGTGCCCCTGCCTTATGCCTAGCCAGCACTTGTGCCCCTGCCTTATGCCTAGCCAGCACTTGTGCCCCTGCCTTATGCCTAGCCAGCACATGTGCCCCTGCCTTATGCCTAGCCAGCACTTGTGCCCCTGCCTTATGCCTAGCCAGCACTTGTGCCCCTGCCTTATGCCTAGCCTGCACTTTTGCCCCTGCCTTATGCCTAGCCAGCACTTGTGCCCCTGCCTTATGCCTAGCCTGCACTTGTGCCCCTGCCTTATGCCTAGCCAGCACTTGTGCCCCTGCCTTATGCCTAGCTAGCACTTGTGCCCCTGCCTTATGCCTAGCCAGCACTTGTGCCCCTGCCTTATGCCTAGCCAGCACTTGTGCCCCTGCCTTATGCCTAGCCAGCACTTGTGCCCCTGCCTTATGCCTAGCCAGCACATGTGCCCCTGCCTTATGCCTAGCCAGCACATGTGCCCCTGCCTTATGCCTAGCCAGCACTTGTGCCCCTGCCTTATGTCTAGCCAGCACTTGTGCCCCTGCCTTATGCCTAGCCAGCACTTGTGCCCCTGCCTTATGCCTAGCCAGCACTTGTGCCCCTGCCTTATGCCTAGCCAGCACTTGTGCCTTTGCCTAATGCCTAGCCAGCACTTGTGCCCCTGCCTTATGCCTAGCCAGCACTTGTGCCCCTGCCTTATGCCTAGCCAGCACTTGTGCCCCTGCCTTATGCCTAGCCAGCACTTGTGCCCCTGCCTTATGCCTAGCCAGCACTTGTGCCCCTGCCTTATGCCTAGCCAGCACTTGTGCCCCTGCCTTATGCCTAGCCAGCACTTGTGCCCCTGCCTTATGCCTAGCCAGCACTTGTGCCCCTGCCTTATGCCTAGCCAGCACTTGTGCCCCTGCCTTATGCCTAGCCAGCACTTGTGCCCCTGCCTTATGCCTAGCCAGCCCTTGTGCCCCTGCCTTATGCCTAGCCAGCCCTTGTGCCCCTGCCTTATGCCTAGCCAGCACTTGTGCCCCTGCCTTATGCCTAGCCAGCACTTGTGCCCCTGCCTTATGCCTAGCCAGCACTTGTGCCCCTGCCTTATGCCTAGCCAGCACTTGTGCCCCTGCCTTATGCCTAGCCAGCACTTGTGCCCCTGCCTTATGCCTAGCCAGCACTTGTGCCCCTGCCTTATGCCTAGCCAGCACTTGTGCCCCTGCCTTATGCCTAGCCAGCACTTGTGCCCCTGCCTTATGCCTAGCCAGCACTTTTGAGACCCTTGCATTATTGTTTTTTTGTCTTTAGCTTCATGTTGGTTATGCACACAGGGCAGGCCTTACACTCTTCGTTCTTGTCCCATCTGAATGCACATGCACTACTGTAATTGGGGACGAAGGCATTACCCATTTACGGAGGACAGACAAGATGTGCCTGGTCGCTTGGAGCATGGGGGTTATGAAGTGGCTCCGCACTGTACAACAAAGTACAGAGTAGAGGGGTGAAAGCTAGCTCTTCACCCCTAAGGGTGCCTATCCCTTTATGCAAAAAGTTAGCTGTATGCCTTATGTGTAGCCATCACTTGTGCCCCTGCCTTAAGCCTAGCCTGCATAGGTGCCCGTGCCTTATGCCTAGCTTGCACTTGTGCCTCTGCCTTATGCTTAGTTTGTACTTGTGGCCCTGCCTAAAGCTTAGCCCGCACTTGTGCCCCTGCCTTATGCCTAGCCAGCACTTGTGCCCCTGCCTTATGCCTAGCCAGCACTTGTGCCCCTGCCTTATGCCTAGCCAGCGCTTGTGCCCCTGCTTTATGCCTAGCCAGCGCTTGTGCCCCTGCCTTATGCCTAGCCAGCGCTTGTGCCCCTGCCTTATGCCTAGCCAGCACTTGTGCCCCTGCCTTATGCCTAGCCAGCACTTGTGCCCCTGCCTTATGCCTAGCCAGCACTTGTGCCCCTGCCTTATGCCTAGCCAGCACTTGTGCCCCTGCCTTATGCCTAGCCAGCACTTGTGCCCCTGCCTTATGCCTAGCCAGCACTTGTGCCCCTGCCTTATGCCTAGCCAGCACATGTGCCCCTGCCTTATGCCTAGCCAGCACTTGTGCCCCTGCCTTATGCCTAGCCAGCACTTGTGCCCCTGCCTTATGCCTAGCCTGCACTTTTGCCCCTGCCTTATGCCTAGCCAGCACTTGTGCCCCTGCCTTATGCCTAGCCTGCACTTGTGCCCCTGCCTTATGCCTAGCCTGCACTTGTGCCCCTGCCTTATGCCTAGCCAGCACTTGTGCCCCTGCCTTATGCCTAGCTAGCACTTGTGCCCCTGCCTTATGCCTAGCCAGCACTTGTGCCCCTGCCTTATGCCTAGCCAGCACTTGTGCCCCTGCCTTATGCCTAGCCAGCACATGTGCCCCTGCCTTATGCCTAGCCAGCACATGTGCCCCTGCCTTATGCCTAGCCAGCACTTGTGCCCCTGCCTTATGTCTAGCCAGCACTTGTGCCCCTGCCTTATGCCTAGCCAGCACTTGTGCCCCTGCCTTATGCCTAGCCAGCACTTGTGCCTTTGCCTAATGCCTAGCCAGCACTTGTGCCCCTGCCTTATGCCTAGCCAGCACTTGTGCCCCTGCCTTATGCCTAGCCAGCACTTGTGCCCCTGCCTTATGCCTAGCCAGCACTTGTGCCCCTGCCTTATGCCTAGCCAGCACTTGTGCCCCTGCCTTATGCCTAGCCAGCACTTGTGCCCCTGCCTTATGCCTAGCCAGCACTTGTGCCCCTGCCTTATGCCTAGCCAGCACTTGTGCCCCTGCCTTATGCCTAGCCAGCACTTGTGCCCCTGCCTTATGCCTAGCCAGCACTTGTGCCCCTGCCTTATGCCTAGCCAGCACTTGTGCCCCTGCCTTATGCCTAGCCAGCCCTTGTGCCCCTGCCTTATGCCTAGCCAGCCCTTGTGCCCCTGCCTTATGCCTAGCCAGCCCTTGTGCCCCTGCCTTATGCCTAGCCAGCCCTTGTGCCCCTGCCTTATGCCTAGCCAGCCCTTGTGCCCCTGCCTTATGCCTAGCCAGCACTTGTGCCCCTGCCTTATGCCTAGCCAGCACTTGTGCCCCTGCCTTATGCCTAGCCAGCACTTGTGCCCCTGCCTTATGCCTAGCCAGCACTTGTGCCCCTGCCTTATGCCTAGCCAGCACTTGTGCCCCTGCCTTATGCCTAGCCAGCACTTTTGAGACCCTTGCATTATTGTTTTTTTGTCTTTAGCTTCATGTTGGTTATGCACACAGGGCAGGCTTTACACTCTTCGCTCTTGTCCCATCTGAATGCACATGCACTACTGTAATTGGGGACGAAGGCATTACCCATTTACGGAGGACAGACAAGATGTGCCTGGTCGCTTGGAGCATGGGGGTTATGAAGTGGCTCCGCACTGTACAACAAAGTACAGAGTAGAGGGGTGAAAGCTAGCTCTTCACCCCTAAGGGTGCCTATCCCTTTATGCAAAAAGTTAGCTGTATGCCTTATGTGTAGCCATCACTTGTGCCCCTGCCTTAAGCCTAGCCTGCATAGGTGCCCGTGCCTTATGCCTAGCTTGCACTTGTGCCTCTGCCTTATGCTTAGTTTGTACTTGTGGCCCTGCCTAAAGCTTAGCCCGCACTTGTGCCCCTGCCTTATGCCTAGCCAGCACTTGTGCCCCTGCCTTATGCCTAGCCAGCACTTGTGCCCCTGCCTTATGCCTAGCCAGCACTTGTGCCCCTGCCTTATGCCTAGCCAGCACTTGTGCCCCTGCCTTATGCTTAGCCAGCACTTGTGCCCCTGCCTTATGCCTAGCCAGCACTTGTGCCCCTGCCTTATGCCTAGCCAGCACATGTGCCCCTGCCTTATGCCTAGCCAGCACTTGTGCCCCTGCCTTATGCCTAGCCAGCACTTGTGCCCCTGCCTTATGCCTAGCCTGCACTTTTGCCCCTGCCTTATGCCTAGCCAGCACTTGTGCCCCTGCCTTATGCCTAGCCTGCACTTGTGCCCCTGCCTTATGCCTAGCCTGCACTTGTGCCCCTGCCTTATGCCTAGCCTGCACTTGTGCCCCTGCCTTATGCCTAGCCAGCACTTGTGCCCCTGCCTTATGCCTAGCCAGCACTTGTGCCCCTGCCTTATGCCTAGCCAGCACTTGTGCCCCTGCCTTACGCCTAGCCAGCACTTGTGCCCCTGCCTTATGCCTAGCCAGCACTTGTGCCCCTGCCTTATGCCTAGCCTGCACTTGTGCCCCTGCCTTATGCCTAGCCAGCACTTGTGCCCCTGCCTTATGCCTAGCCAGCACTTGTGCCCCTGCCTTATGCCTAGCCTGCACTTGTGCCCCTGCCTTATGCCTAGCCTGCACTTGTGCCCCTGCCTTATGCCTAGCCTGCACTTGTGCCCCTGCCTTATGCCTAGCCAGCACTTGTGCCCCTGCCTTATGCCTAGCCAGCACTTGTGCCCCTGCCTTATGCCTAGCCAGCACTTGTGCCCCTGCCTTATGCCTAGCCAGCCCTTGTGCCCCTGCCTTATGCCTAGCAGCACTTGTGCCCCTGCCTTATGCCTAGCCAGCACTTGTGCCTCTGCCTTATGCCTAGCCAGCACTTGTGCCCCTGCCTTATGCCTAGCCAGCACTTGTGCCCCTGCCTTATGCCTAGCCAGCACTTGTGCCCCTGCCTTATGCCTAGCCAGCACTTGTGCCCCTGCCTTATGCCTAGCCAGCACTTGTGCCCCTGCCTTATGCCTAGCCAGCACTTGTGCCCCTGCCTTATGCCTAGCCAGCACTTGTGCCCCTGCCTTATGCCTAGCCAGCACTTGTGCCCCTGCCTTATGCCTAGCCAGCACTTGTGCCCCTGCCTTATGCCTAGCCAGCACTTGTGCCCCTGCCTTATTCCTAGCCAGCACTTGTGCCCCTGCCTTATGCCTAGCCAGCACTTGTGCCCCTGCCTTATGCTTAGCCAGCACTTGTGCCCCTGCTTTATGCCTAGCCAGCACTTGTGCCCCTGCCTTATGCCTAGCCAGCACTTGTGCCCCTGCCTTATGCCTAGCCAGCACTTGTGCCCCTGCCTTATGCCTAGCCAGCACTTGTGCCCCTGCCTTATGCCTAGCCAGCACTTGTGCCCCTGCCTTATGCCTAGCCAGCACTTTTGAGACCCTTGCATTATTGTTTTTTTGTCTTTAGCTTCATGTTGGTTATGCACACAGGGCAGGCTTTACACTCTTCGCTCTTGTCCCATCTGAATGCACATGCACTACTGTAATTGGGGACGAAGGCATTACCCATTTACGGAGGACAGACAAGATGTGCCTGGTCGCTTGGAGCATGGGGGTTATGAAGTGGCTCCGCACTGTACAACAAAGTACAGAGTAGAGGGGTGAAAGCTAGCTCTTCACCCCTAAGGGTGCCTATCCCTTTATGCAAAAAGTTAGCTGTATGCCTTATGTGTAGCCATCACTTGTGCCCCTGCCTTAAGCCTAGCCTGCATAGATGCCCGTGCCTTATGCCTAGCTTGCACTTGTGCCTCTGCCTTATGCTTAGTTTGTACTTGTGGCCCTGCCTAAAGCCTAGCCCGCACTTGTGCCCCTGCCTTATGCCTAGCCAGCACTTGTGCCCCTGCCTTATGCCTAGCCAGCACTTGTGCCCCTGCCTTATGCCTAGCCAGCACTTGTGCCCCTGCCTTATGCCTAGCCAGCACTTGTGCCCCTGCCTTATGCCTAGCCAGCACTTGTGCCCCTGCCTTATGCCTAGCCAGCACTTGTGCCCCTGCCTTATGCCTAGCCAGCACTTGTGCCCCTGCCTTATGCCTAGCCAGCACTTGTGCCCCTGCCTTATGCCTAGCCAGCACTTGTGCCCCTGCTTTATGCCTAGCCAGCACTTGTGCCCCTGCCTGATGCCTAGCCAGCACTTGTGCCCCTGCCTGATGCCTAGCCAGCACTTGTGCCCCTGCCTGATGCCTAGCCAGCACTTGTGCCCCTGCCTGATGCCTAGCCAGCACTTGTGCCCCTGCCTGATGCCTAGCCAGCACTTGTGCCCCTGCCTGATGCCTAGCCAGCACTTGTGCCCCTGCCTGATGCCTAGCCAGCACTTGTGCCCCTGCCTGATGCCTAGCCAGCACTTGTGCCCCTGCCTGATGCCTAGCCAGCACTTGTGCCCCTGCCTGATGCCTAGCCAGCACTTGTGCCCCTGCCTGATGCCTAGCCAGCACTTGTGCCCCTGCCTGATGCCTAGCCAGCACTTGTGCCCCTGCCTGATGCCTAGCCAGCACTTGTGCCCCTGCCTGATGCCTAGCCAGCATTTGTGCCCCTGCCTGATGCCTAGCCAGCACTTGTGCCCCTGCCTTATGCCTAGCCAGCACTTGTGCCCCTGCCTTATGCCTAGCCAGCACTTGTGCCCCTGCCTTATGCCTAGCCAGCACTTGTGCCCCTGCCTTATGCCTAGCCAGCACTTGTGCCCCTGCCTTATGCCTAGCCAGCACTTGTGCCCCTGCCTTATGCCTAGCCAGCACTTGTGCCCCTGCCTTATGCCTAGCCCGCACTTGTGCCCCTGCCTTATGCCTAGCCCGCACTTGTGCCCCTGCCTTATGCCTAGCCCGCACTTGTGCCCCTGCCTTATGCCTAGCCCGCACTTGTGCCCCATCCTAATGCCTAGCCCGCACTTGTGCCCCTGCCTAATGCCTAGCCCGCACTTGTGCCCCTGCCTTATGCCTAGCCCGCACTTGTGCCCCTGCCTTATGCCTAGCCCGCACTTTTGCCCCTGCCTGATGCCTAGCCAGCACTTGTGCCCCTGCCTTTTCCTAGCCAGCACTTGTGCCCCTGCCTTTTCCTAGCCAGCACTTGTGCCCCTGCCTTATGCCCAATCAGCACTTGTGCCCCTGCCTTATGCCTAGCCAGCACTTGTGCCCCTGCTTTATGCCTAGCCAGCACTTGTGCCCCTGCCTTATGCCTAGCCAGCACTTGTGCCCCTGCCTTATGCCTAGCCAGCACTTGTGCCCCTGCCTTATGCCTAGCCAGCACTTGTGCCCCTGCCTTATGCCTAGCCAGCACTTGTGCCCCTGCCTTATGCCTAGCCAGCACTTTTGCCCCTGCCTTATGCCTAGCCAGCACTTTTGAGCCCCTTTCATTATTGTTTTTTTGTCTTTAGCTTCATGTTGGTTATGCACACAGGGCAGGCTTTAAGCTCTTCGCTCTTGTCCCGTCTGAATGCACATGCACGACTGTAATAGGGGACGCAGGCATTACCCATTTACGGAGGACAGACAAGATGTGCCTGGTCGCTTGGAGCATGGGGGTTAAGGAGTGGCTCCGCACTGTACAACAAAGTACAGAGTAGAAGGGTGAAAGCTAGCTCTTCACCCCTAAGGGTGCCTATCCCTGTATGCAAAGAGGGCAAAGAGTTAGCCGTATGCCTTATGTGTAGCCATCACTTGTGCCCCTGCCTTAAGCCTAGCCTGCATAGGTGCCCCTGCTTTATGCCTTGCTTGCACTTGTGCCTCTGCCTTATGCTTAGTTTGTACTTGTGCCCCTGCCTAAAGCCTAGCCCGCACTTGTGCCCCTGCCTTATGCCTAGCCCGCACTTGTGCCCCTGCCTTATGCCTAGCCCGCACTTGTGCCCCTGCCTTATGCCTAGCCCGCACTTGTGCCCCTGCCTTATGCCTAGCCCGCACTTGTGCCCCTGCCTTATGCCTAGCCCGCACTTGTGCCCCTGCCTTATGCCTAGCCCGCACTTGTGCCCCTGCCTAATGCCTAGCCCGCACTTGTGCCCCTGCCTTATGCCTAGCCCGCACTTTTGCCCCTGCCTTATGCCTAGCCCGTACTTGTGCCCCTGCCTTATGCCTAGCCCGCACTTGTGCCCCTGCCTTATGCCTAGCCAGCACTTGTGCCCCTGCCTTATGCCTAGCCAGCACTTGTGCCCCTGCCTTATGCCTAGCCAGCACTTGTGCCCCTACCTGATGCCTAGCAGCACTTGTGCCCCTGCCTGATGCCTAGCCAGCACTTGTGCCCCTGCCTGATGCCTAGCCAGCACTTGTGCCCATGCCTGATGCCTAGCCAGCACTTGTGCCCCTGCCTGATGCCTAGCCAGCACTTGTGCCCCTGTCTGATGCCTAGCCAGCACTTGTGCCCCTGCCTTATGCCTAGCCAGCACTTGTGCCCCTGCCTTATGCCTAGCCAGCACTTGTGCCCCTGCCTTATGCCTAGCCAGCACTTGTGCCCCTGCCTTATGCCTAGCCAGCACTTGTGCCCCTGCCTTATGCCTAGCCAGCACTTGTGCCCCTGCCTTATGCCTAGCCAGCACTTGTGCCCCTGCCTTATGCCTAGCCAGCACTTGTGCCCCTGCCTTATGCCTAGCCAGCACTTTTGAGACCCTTGCATTATTGTTTTTTTGTCTTTAGCTTCATGTTGGTTATGCACACAGGGCAGGCCTTACACTCTTCGTTCTTGTCCCATCTGAATGCACATGCACTACTGTAATTGGGGACGAAGGCATTACCCATTTACGGAGGACAGACAAGATGTGCCTGGTCGCTTGGAGCATGGGGGTTATGAAGTGGCTCCGCACTGTACAACAAAGTACAGAGTAGAGGGGTGAAAGCTAGCTCTTCACCCCTAAGGGTGCCTATCCCTTTATGCAAAAAGTTAGCTGTATGCCTTATGTGTAGCCATCACTTGTGCCCCTGCCTTAAGCCTAGCCTGCATAGGTGCCCGTGCCTTATGCCTAGCTTGCACTTGTGCCTCTGCCTTATGCTTAGTTTGTACTTGTGGCCCTGCCTAAAGCTTAGCCCGCACTTGTGCCCCTGCCTTATGCCTAGCCAGCACTTGTGCCCCTGCCTTATGCCTAGCCAGCACTTGTGCCCCTGCCTTATGCCTAGCCAGCGCTTGTGCCCCTGCTTTATGCCTAGCCAGCGCTTGTGCCCCTGCCTTATGCCTAGCCAGCGCTTGTGCCCCTGCCTTATGCCTAGCCAGCACTTGTGCCCCTGCCTTATGCCTAGCCAGCACTTGTGCCCCTGCCTTATGCCTAGCCAGCACTTGTGCCCCTGCCTTATGCCTAGCCAGCACTTGTGCCCCTGCCTTATGCCTAGCCAGCACTTGTGCCCCTGCCTTATGCCTAGCCAGCACTTGTGCCCCTGCCTTATGCCTAGCCAGCACATGTGCCCCTGCCTTATGCCTAGCCAGCACTTGTGCCCCTGCCTTATGCCTAGCCAGCACTTGTGCCCCTGCCTTATGCCTAGCCTGCACTTTTGCCCCTGCCTTATGCCTAGCCAGCACTTGTGCCCCTGCCTTATGCCTAGCCTGCACTTGTGCCCCTGCCTTATGCCTAGCCTGCACTTGTGCCCCTGCCTTATGCCTAGCCTGCACTTGTGCCCCTGCCTTATGCCTAGCCAGCACTTGTGCCCCTGCCTTATGCCTAGCCAGCACTTGTGCCCCTGCCTTACGCCTAGCCAGCACTTGTGCCCCTGCCTTATGCCTAGCCAGCACTTGTGCCCCTGCCTTATGCCTAGCCTGCACTTGTGCCCCTGCCTTATGCCTAGCCAGCACTTGTGCCCCTGCCTTATGCCTAGCCAGCACTTGTGCCCCTGCCTTATGCCTAGCCTGCACTTGTGCCCCTGCCTTATGCCTAGCCTGCACTTGTGCCCCTGCCTTATGCCTAGCCTGCACTTGTGCCCCTGCCTTATGCCTAGCCAGCACTTGTGCCCCTGCCTTATGCCTAGCCAGCACTTGTGCCCCTGCCTTATGCCTAGCCAGCACTTGTGCCCCTGCCTTATGCCTAGCCAGCCCTTGTGCCCCTGCCTTATGCCTAGCAGCACTTGTGCCCCTGCCTTATGCCTAGCCAGCACTTGTGCCTCTGCCTTATGCCTAGCCAGCACTTGTGCCCCTGCCTTATGCCTAGCCAGCACTTGTGCCCCTGCCTTATGCCTAGCCAGCACTTGTGCCCCTGCCTTATGCCTAGCCAGCACTTGTGCCCCTGCCTTATGCCTAGCCAGCACTTGTGCCCCTGCCTTATGCCTAGCCAGCACTTGTGCCCCTGCCTTATGCCTAGCCAGCACTTGTGCCCCTGCCTTATGCCTAGCCAGCACTTGTGCCCCTGCCTTATGCCTAGCCAGCACTTGTGCCCCTGCCTTATGCCTAGCCAGCACTTGTGCCCCTGCCTTATTCCTAGCCAGCACTTGTGCCCCTGCCTTATGCCTAGCCAGCACTTGTGCCCCTGCCTTATGCTTAGCCAGCACTTGTGCCCCTGCTTTATGCCTAGCCAGCACTTGTGCCCCTGCCTTATGCCTAGCCAGCACTTGTGCCCCTGCCTTATGCCTAGCCAGCACTTGTGCCCCTGCCTTATGCCTAGCCAGCACTTGTGCCCCTGCCTTATGCCTAGCCAGCACTTGTGCCCCTGCCTTATGCCTAGCCAGCACTTTTGAGACCCTTGCATTATTGTTTTTTTGTCTTTAGCTTCATGTTGGTTATGCACACAGGGCAGGCTTTACACTCTTCGCTCTTGTCCCATCTGAATGCACATGCACTACTGTAATTGGGGACGAAGGCATTACCCATTTACGGAGGACAGACAAGATGTGCCTGGTCGCTTGGAGCATGGGGGTTATGAAGTGGCTCCGCACTGTACAACAAAGTACAGAGTAGAGGGGTGAAAGCTAGCTCTTCACCCCTAAGGGTGCCTATCCCTTTATGCAAAAAGTTAGCTGTATGCCTTATGTGTAGCCATCACTTGTGCCCCTGCCTTAAGCCTAGCCTGCATAGATGCCCGTGCCTTATGCCTAGCTTGCACTTGTGCCTCTGCCTTATGCTTAGTTTGTACTTGTGGCCCTGCCTAAAGCCTAGCCCGCACTTGTGCCCCTGCCTTATGCCTAGCCAGCACTTGTGCCCCTGCCTTATGCCTAGCCAGCACTTGTGCCCCTGCCTTATGCCTAGCCAGCACTTGTGCCCCTGCCTTATGCCTAGCCAGCACTTGTGCCCCTGCCTTATGCCTAGCCAGCACTTGTGCCCCTGCCTTATGCCTAGCCAGCACTTGTGCCCCTGCCTTATGCCTAGCCAGCACTTGTGCCCCTGCCTTATGCCTAGCCAGCACTTGTGCCCCTGCCTTATGCCTAGCCAGCACTTGTGCCCCTGCTTTATGCCTAGCCAGCACTTGTGCCCCTGCCTGATGCCTAGCCAGCACTTGTGCCCCTGCCTGATGCCTAGCCAGCACTTGTGCCCCTGCCTGATGCCTAGCCAGCACTTGTGCCCCTGCCTGATGCCTAGCCAGCACTTGTGCCCCTGCCTGATGCCTAGCCAGCACTTGTGCCCCTGCCTGATGCCTAGCCAGCACTTGTGCCCCTGCCTGATGCCTAGCCAGCACTTGTGCCCCTGCCTGATGCCTAGCCAGCACTTGTGCCCCTGCCTGATGCCTAGCCAGCACTTGTGCCCCTGCCTGATGCCTAGCCAGCACTTGTGCCCCTGCCTGATGCCTAGCCAGCACTTGTGCCCCTGCCTGATGCCTAGCCAGCACTTGTGCCCCTGCCTGATGCCTAGCCAGCACTTGTGCCCCTGCCTGATGCCTAGCCAGCACTTGTGCCCCTGCCTTATGCCTAGCCAGCACTTGTGCCCCTGCCTTATGCCTAGCCAGCACTTGTGCCCCTGCCTTATGCCTAGCCAGCACTTGTGCCCCTGCCTTATGCCTAGCCAGCACTTGTGCCCCTGCCTTATGCCTAGCCAGCACTTGTGCCCCTGCCTTATGCCTAGCCAGCACTTGTGCCCCTGCCTTATGCCTAGCCCGCACTTGTGCCCCTGCCTTATGCCTAGCCCGCACTTGTGCCCCTGCCTTATGCCTAGCCCGCACTTGTGCCCCTGCCTTATGCCTAGCCCGCACTTGTGCCCCTTCCTAATGCCTAGCCCGCACTTGTGCCCCTGCCTAATGCCTAGCCCGCACTTGTGCCCCTGCCTTATGCCTAGCCCGCACTTGTGCCCCTGCCTTATGCCTAGCCCGCACTTTTGCCCCTGCCTTATGCCTAGCCCGCACTTTTGCCCCTGCCTTATGCCTAGCCCGCACTTTTGCCCCTGCCTGATGCCTAGCCAGCACTTGTGCCCCTGCCTTTTCCTAGCCAGCACTTGTGCCCCTGCCTTATGCCCAATCAGCACTTGTGCCCCTGCCTTATGCCTAGCCAGCACTTGTGCCCCTGCTTTATGCCTAGCCAGCACTTGTGCCCCTGCCTTATGCCTAGCCAGCACTTGTGCCCCTGCCTTATGCCTAGCCAGCACTTGTGCCCCTGCCTTATGCCTAGCCAGCACTTGTGCCCCTGCCTTATGCCTAGCCAGCACTTTTGCCCCTGCCTTATGCCTAGCCAGCACTTTTGAGCCCCTTTCATTATTGTTTTTTTGTCTTTAGCTTCATGTTGGTTATGCACACAGGGCAGGCTTTAAGCTCTTCGCTCTTGTCCCGTCTGAATGCACATGCACGACTGTAATAGGGGACGCAGGCATTACCCATTTACGGAGGACAGACAAGATGTGCCTGGTCGCTTGGAGCATGGGGGTTAAGGAGTGGCTCCGCACTGTACAACAAAGTACAGAGTAGAGGGGTGAAAGCTAGCTCTTCACCCCTAAGGGTGCCTATCCCTGTATGCAAAGAGGGCAAAGAGTTAGCCGTATGCCTTATGTGTAGCCATCACTTGTGCCCCTGCCTTAAGCCTAGCCTGCATAGGTGCCCCTGCTTTATGCCTTGCTTGCACTTGTGCCTCTGCCTTATGCTTAGTTTGTACTTGTGCCCCTGCCTAAAGCCTAGCCCGCACTTGTGCCCCTGCCTTATGCCTAGCCCGCACTTGTGCCCCTGCCTTATGCCTAGCCCGCACTTGTGCCCCTGCCTTATGCCTAGCCCGCACTTGTGCCCCTGCCTTATGCCTAGCCCGCACTTGTGCCCCTGCCTTATGCCTAGCCCGCACTTGTGCCCCTGCCTTATGCCTAGCCCGCACTTGTGCCCCTGCCTAATGCCTAGCCCGCACTTGTGCCCCTGCCTTATGCCTAGCCCGCACTTTTGCCCCTGCCTTATGCCTAGCCCGTACTTGTGCCCCTGCCTTATGCCTAGCCCGCACTTGTGCCCCTGCCTTATGCCTAGCCAGCACTTGTGCCCCTGCCTTATGCCTAGCCAGCACTTGTGCCCCTGCCTTATGCCTAGCCAGCACTTGTGCCCCTACCTGATGCCTAGCAGCACTTGTGCCCCTGCCTGATGCCTAGCCAGCACTTGTGCCCCTGCCTGATGCCTAGCCAGCACTTGTGCCCATGCCTGATGCCTAGCCAGCACTTGTGCCCCTGCCTGATGCCTAGCCAGCACTTGTGCCCCTGTCTGATGCCTAGCCAGCACTTGTGCCCCTGCCTGATGCCTAGCCAGCACTTGTGCCCCTGCCTGATGCCTAGCCAGCACTTGTGCCCCTGCCTGATGCCTAGCCAGCACTTGTGCCCCTGCCTGATGCCTAGCCAGCACTTGTGCCCCTGCCTGATGCCTAGCCAGCACTTGTGCCCCTGCCTGATGCCTAGCCAGCACTTGTGCCCCTGCCTGATGCCTAGCCAGCACTTGTGCCCCTGCCTGATGCCTAGCCAGCACTTGTGCCCCTGCCTGATGCCTAGCCAGCACTTGTGCCCCTGCCTCATGCCTAGCCAGCACTTGTGCCCCTGCCTTATGCCTAGCCAGCACTTGTGCCCCTGCCTGATGCCTAGCCAGCACTTGTGCCCCTGCCTGATGCCTAGCCAGCACTTGTGCTCCTGCCTGATGCCTAGCCAGCACTTGTGCCCCTGCCTGATGCCTAGCCAGCACTTGTGCTCCTGCCTGATGCCTAGCCAGCACTTGTGCCCCTGCCTGATGCCTAGCCAGCACTTGTGCCCCTGCCTGATGCCTAGCCAGCACTTGTGCCCCTGCCTGATGCCTAGCTAGCACTTGTGCCCCTGCCTGATGCCTAGCCAGCACTTGTGCCCCTGCCTGATGCCTAGCCAGCACTTGTGCCCCTGCCTGATGCCTAGCCAGCACATGTGCCCCTGCCTGATGCCTAGCCAGCACTTGTGCCCCTGCCTGATGCCTAGTCAGCACTTGTGCCCCTGCCTGATGCCTAGCCAGCACTTGTGCCCCTGCCTGATGCCTAGCCAGCACTTGTGCCCCTGCCTGATGCCTAGCCAGCACTTGTGCCCCTGCCTTATGCCTAGCCAGCACTTGTGCCCCTGCCTTATGCCTAGCCAGCACTTGTGCCCCTGCCTTATGCCTAGCCAGCACTTGTGCCCCTGCCTTATGCCTAGCCAGCACTTGTGCCCCTGCCTTATGCCTAGCCAGCACTTGTGCCCCTGCCTTATGCCTAGCCAGCACTTTTGAGCCCCTTGCATTATTGTTTTTTTGTCTTTAGCTTCATGTTGGTTATGCATACAGGGCAGGCTTTATGCTCTTCGCTCTTGTCCCGTCTGAATGCACATGCACGACTGTATTTGGGGACGAAGGCATTACCCATTGAAGGAGGACAGACAAGATGTGCCTGGTCGCTTGGAGCATGGGGGTTATGGAGTGGCTCCGCACTGTACAACAAAGGATCTAGTTCTAAATGTCCAAGCACAGACTAGAGGGGTGAAAGCTAGCTCTTCACCCCTAAGGGTGCCTATCCCTTTATGCAAAGAGTTAGCCGTATTCCTTATGCGTAGCCATCACTTGTGCCCCTGCCTTAAGCCTAGCCTGCACAGGTGCCCCTGCCTTATACCTAGCCAGCACTTGTGCCCCTGCCTTATGCCTAGCTTGCACTTGTGCCTCTGCCTTATGCTTAGTTTGCATTTGTGCCCCTGCCCAAAGCCTAGCCAGCACTTGTGCCCCTGCCTTATACCTAGCCAGCACTTGTGCCCCTGCCTTATGCCTAGCTTGCACTTGTGCCTCTGCCTTATGCTTAGTTTGTACTTGTGCCCCTGCCTGATGCCTAGCCAGCACTTGTGCCCCTGCCTGATGCCTAGCCAGCACTTGTGCCCCTGCCTGATGCCTAGCCAGCACTTGTGCCCCTGCCTGATGCCTAGCCAGCACTTGTGCCCCTGCCTGATGCCTAGCCAGCACTTGTGCCCCTGCCTGATGCCTAGCCAGCACTTGTGCCCCTGCCTGATGCCTAGCCCGCACTTGTGCCCCTGCCTTATGCCTAACCAGCACTTGTGCCCCTGCCTTATGCCTAGCCAGCACTTGTGCCCTTGCCTTATGCCTAGCCCGCACTTTTGCCCCTGTCTTATGCCTAGCCCGCACTTGTGCCCCTGCCTGCTGCCTAGCCTGCACTTGTGCCCCTGCCTGCTGCCTAGCCTGCACTTGTGCCCCTGCCTGCTGCCTAGCCTGCACTTGTGCCCCTTCCTTCTGCCTAGCCTGCACTTGTGCCCCTGCCTTATGCCTAGCCAGCACTTGTGCCCCTGCCTTATGCCTAGCCATCACTTGTGCCCCTGCCTCATGCCTAGCCAGCACTTGTGCCCCTGCCTTATGCCTAGCCAGCACTTGTGCCCCTGCCTTATACCTAGCCAGCACTTGTGCCCCTGCCTTATGCCTAGCCAGCACTTGTGCCCCTGCCTTATGCCTAGCCAGCACTTGTGCCCCTGCCTTATGCCTAGCCATCACTTGTGCCCCTGCCTCATGCCTAGCCAGCACTTGTGCCCCTGCCTTATGCCTAGCCAGCACTTGTGCCCCTGCCTTATACCTAGCCAGCACTTGTGCCCCTGCCTTATGCCTAGCCAGCACTTGTGACCCTCCTTATGCCTAGCCAGCACTTGTGCCCCTCCTTATGCCTAGCCAGCACTTGTGCCCCTGCCTCATGCCTAGCCAGCACTTGTGCCCCTGCCTCATGCCTAGCCAGCACTTGTGCCCCTGTCTCATGCCTAGCCAGCACTTGTGCCCCTGCCTTATGCCTAGCCAGCACTTGTGCCCCTGCCTTATGCCTAGCCAGCACTTGTGCCCCTGCCTTATGCCTAGCCAGCACTTGTGCCCCTGCCTTATGCCTAGCCAGCACTTGTGCCCCTGCCTTATGCCTAGCCGGCACTTGTGCCTTTGCCTGATGCCTAGCCGGCACTTTTGCCCCTGCCTGATGCCTAACCGGCCCTTGTGCCCCTGCCTGATGCCTAGCCGGCCCTTGTGCCCCTGCCTGATGCCTAGCCGGCCCTTGTGCCCCTGCCTGATGCCTAGCCGGCCCTTGTGCCCCTGCCTGATGCCTAGCCGGCCCTTGTGCCCCTGCCTGATGCCTAGCCGGCCCTTGTGCCCCTGCCTGATGCCTAGCCGGCCCTTGTGCCCCTGCCTGATGCCTAGCCGGCCCTTGTGCCCCTGCCTGATGCCTAGCCGGCCCTTGTGCCCCTGCCTGATGCCTAGCCGGCCCTTGTGCCCCTGCCTGATGCCTAGCCGGCCCTTGTGCCCCTGCCTGATGCCTAGCCGGCCCTTGTGCCCCTGCCTGATGCCTAGCCGGCCCTTGTGCCCCTGCCTGATGCCTAGCCGGCCCTTGTGCCCCTGCCTGATGCCTAGCCGGCCCTTGTGCCCCTGCCTGATGCCTAGCCGGCCCTTGTGCCCCTGCCTGATGCCTAGCCGGCCCTTGTGCCCCTGCCTGATGCCTAGCCGGCCCTTGTGCCCCTGCCTGATGCCTAGCCGGCCCTTGTGCCCCTGCCTGATGCCTAGCCGGCCCTTGTGCCCCTGCCTGATGCCTAGCCGGCCCTTGTGCCCCTGCCTGATGCCTAGCCGGCCCTTGTGCCCCTGCCTGATGCCTAGCCGGCACTTGTGCCCCTGCCTGATGCCTAGCCGGCACTTGTGCCCCTGCCTGATGCCTAGCCCGCACTTGTGCCCCTGGCTTATGCCTAGCCCGCACTTGTGCCCCTGCCTTATGCCTAGCCCGCACTTGTGCCCCTGCATTATGCCTAGCCAGCACTTGTGCCCCTGCCTTATGCCTCTGCCTTATGCCTAGCCAGCACTTGTGCCCCTGCCTTATGCCTAGCCAGCACTTGTGCCCCTGACTTATGCCTAGCCAGCCCTTGTGCCCCTGCCTTATGCCTAGCCAGCACTTGTGCCCCTGCCTTATGCCTAGCCAGCACTTGTGCCCCTGCCTTATGCCTAGCCAGCACTTGTGCCCCTGCCTCATGCCTAGCCCGCACTTGTGCCCCTGCCTCATGCCTAGCCCGCACTTGTGCCCCTGCCTCATGCCTAGCCAGCACTTGTGCCCCTGCCTCATGCCTAGCCAGCACTTGTGCCCCTGCCTCATGCCTAGCCAGCACTTGTGCCCCTGCCTTATGCCTAGCCAGCACTTGTGCCCCTGCCTTATGCCTAGCCAGCACTTGTGCCCCTGCCTTATGCCTAGCCAGCACTTGTGCCCCTGCCTTATGCCTAGCCAGCACTTGTGCCCCTGCCTTATGCCTAGCCAGCACTTGTGCCTTTGCCTGATGCCTAGCCAGCACTTGGGCCCCTGCCTGATGCCTAGCCAGCACTTGGGCCCCTGCCTGATGCCTAGCCAGCACTTGGGCCCCTGCCTGATGCCTAGCCAGCACTTGGGCCCCTGCCTGATGCCTAGCCAGCACTTGGGCCCCTGCCTGATGCCTAGCCAGCACTTGGGCCCCTGCCTGATGCCTAGCCAGCACTTGGGCCCCTGGCTTATGCCTAGCCCGCACTTGTGCCCCTGCCTTATGCCTAGCCCGCACTTGTGCCCCTGCCTGATGCCTAGCCGGCCCTTGTGCCCCTGCCTGATGCCTAGCCGGCCCTTGTGCCCCTGCCTGATGCCTAGCCGGCCCTTGTGCCCCTGCCTGATGCCTAGCCGGCCCTTGTGCCCCTGCCTGATGCCTAGCCGGCCCTTGTGCCCCTGCCTGATGCCTAGCCGGCCCTTGTGCCCCTGCCTGATGCCTAGCCGGCCCTTGTGCCCCTGCCTGATGCCTAGCCGGCCCTTGTGCCCCTGCCTGATGCCTAGCCGGCCCTTGTGCCCCTGCCTGATGCCTAGCCGGCCCTTGTGCCCCTGCCTGATGCCTAGCCGGCCCTTGTGCCCCTGCCTGATGCCTAGCCGGCCCTTGTGCCCCTGCCTGATGCCTAGCCGGCACTTGTGCCCCTGCCTGATGCCTAGCCGGCACTTGTGCCCCTGCCTGATGCCTAGCCGGCACTTGTGCCCCTGCCTTATGCCTAGCCCGCACTTGTGCCCCTGGCTTATGCCTAGCCCGCACTTGTGCCCCTGCCTTATGCCTAGCCCGCACTTGTGCCCCTGCATTATGCCTAGCCAGCACTTGTGCCCCTGCCTTATGCCTCTGCCTTATGCCTAGCCAGCACTTGTGCCCCTGCCTTATGCCTAGCCAGCACTTGTGCCCCTGACTTATGCCTAGCCAGCCCTTGTGCCCCTGCCTTATGCCTAGCCAGCACTTGTGCCCCTGCCTTATGCCTAGCCAGCACTTGTGCCCCTGCCTTATGCCTAGCCAGCACTTGTGCCCCTGCCTCATGCCTAGCCCGCACTTGTGCCCCTGCCTCATGCCTAGCCCGCACTTGTGCCCCTGCCTCATGCCTAGCCAGCACTTGTGCCCCTGCCTCATGCCTAGCCAGCACTTGTGCCCCTGCCTCATGCCTAGCCAGCACTTGTGCCCCTGCCTTATGCCTAGCCAGCACTTGTGCCCCTGCCTTATGCCTAGCCAGCACTTGTGCCCCTGCCTTATGCCTAGCCAGCACTTGTGCCCCTGCCTTATGCCTAGCCAGCACTTGTGCCTTTGCCTGATGCCTAGCCAGCACTTGTGCCCCTGCCTGATGCCTAGCCAGCACTTGGGCCCCTGCCTGATGCCTAGCCAGCACTTGGGCCCCTGCCTGATGCCTAGCCAGCACTTGGGCCCCTGCCTGATGCCTAGCCAGCACTTGGGCCCCTGCCTGATGCCTAGCCAGCACTTGGGCCCCTGCCTGATGCCTAGCCAGCACTTGGGCCCCTGCCTGATGCCTAGCCAGCACTTGGGCCCTGCCTGATGCCTAGCCAGCACTTGGGCCCCTGCCTGATTGCTAGCCAGCACTTGGGCCCCTGCCTGATGCCTAGCCAGCACTTGGGCCCCTGCCTGATGCCTAGCCAGCACTTGTGCCCCTGCCTGATGCCTAGCCAGCACTTGGGCCCCTGCCTGATGCCTAGCCAGCACTTGGGCCCCTGCCTGATGCCTAGCCAGCACTTGGGCCCCTGCCTGATGCCTAGCCAGCACTTGGGCCCCTGCCTGATTCCTAGCCAGCACTTGGGCCCCTGCCTGATGCCTAGCCAGCACTTGGGCCCCTGCCTGATGCCTAGCCAGCACTTGGGCCCCTGCCTGATGCCTAGCCAGCACTTGGGCCCCTGCCTGATGCCTAGCCAGCACTTGGGCCCCTGCCTGATGCCTAGCCAGCACTTGGGCCCCTGCCTGATGCCTAGCCAGCACTTGGGCCCCTGCCTGATGCCTAGCCAGCACTTGGGCCCCTGCCTGATGCCT
Organism: Ranitomeya imitator; assembly: GCF_032444005.1. Taxonomy (NCBI): domain Eukaryota; kingdom Metazoa; phylum Chordata; class Amphibia; order Anura; family Dendrobatidae; genus Ranitomeya; species Ranitomeya imitator. The sequence goes on from NW_027194233.1 coordinate 88,253, forward strand.
AGCCAGCACTTGGGCCCCTGCCTGATGCCTAGCCAGCACTTGGGCCCCTGCCTGATGCCTAGCCAGCACTTGGGCCCCTGCCTGATGCCTAGCCAGCACTTGGGCCCCTGCCTGATGCCTAGCCAGCACTTGGGCCCCTGCCTGATGCCTAGCCGGCACTTGGGCCCCTGCCTGATGCCTAGCCGGCACTTGGGCCCCTGCCTGATGCCTAGCCGGCACTTGGGCCCCTGCCTGATGCCTAGCCGGCACTTGGGCCCCTGCCTGATGCCTAGCCGGCACTTGGGCCCCTGCCTGATGCCTAGCCGGCACTTGGGCCCCTGCCTGATGCCTAGCCGGCACTTGGGCCCCTGCCTGATGCCTAGCCGGCACTTGGGCCCCTGCCTGATGCCTAGCCGGCACTTGGGCCCCTGCCTGATGCCTAGCCGGCACTTGGGCCCCTGCCTGATGCCTAGCCGGCACTTGGGCCCCTGCCTGATGCCTAGCCGGCACTTGGGCCCCTGCCTGATGCCTAGCCGGCACTTGGGCCCCTGCCTGATGCCTAGCCGGCACTTGGGCCCCTGCCTGATGCCTAGCCGGCACTTGGGCCCCTGCCTGATGCCTAGCCGGCACTTGGGCCCCTGCCTGATGCCTAGCCGGCACTTGGGCCCCTGCCTGATGCCTAGCCGGCCCTTGTGCCCCTGCCTGATGCCTAGCCGGCCCTTGTGCCCTTGCCTGATGCCTAGCCGGCCCTTGTGCCCCTGCCTGATGCCTAGCCGGCCCTTGTGCCCCTGCCTGATGCCTAGCCGGCCCTTGTGCCCCTGCCTGATGCCTAGCCGGCCCTTGTGCCCCTGCCTGATGCCTAGCCGGCCCTTGTGCCCCTGCCTGATGCCTAGCCGGCACTTGTGCCCCTGCCTGATGCCTAGCCGGCACTTGTGCCCCTGCCTGATGCCTAGCCGGCACTTGTGCCCCTGCCTGATGCCTAGCCGGCACTTGTGCCCCTGCCTTATGCCTAGCCCGCACTTGTGCCCCTGGCTTATGCCTAGCCCGCACTTGTGCCCCTGCCTTATGCCTAGCCCGCACTTGTGCCCCTGCATTATGCCTAGCCAGCACTTGTGCCCCTGCCTTATGCCTCTGCCTTATGCCTAGCCAGCACTTGTGCCCCTGCCTTATGCCTAGCCAGCACTTGTGCCCCTGACTTATGCCTAGCCAGCCCTTGTGCCCCTGCCTTATGCCTAGCCAGCACTTGTGCCCCTGCCTTATGCCTAGCCAGCACTTGTGCCCCTGCCTTATGCCTAGCCAGCACTTGTGCCCCTGCCTCATGCCTAGCCCGCACTTGTGCCCCTGCCTCATGCCTAGCCCGCACTTGTGCCCCTGCCTCATGCCTAGCCAGCACTTGTGCCCCTGCCTCATGCCTAGCCAGCACTTGTGCCCCTGCCTCATGCCTAGCCAGCACTTGTGCCCCTGCCTTATGCCTAGCCAGCACTTGTGCCCCTGCCTTATGCCTAGCCAGCACTTGTGCCCCTGCCTTATGCCTAGCCAGCACTTGTGCCCCTGCCTTATGCCTAGCCAGCACTTGTGCCTTTGCCTGATGCCTAGCCAGCACTTGTGCCCCTGCCTGATGCCTAGCCAGCACTTGGGCCCCTGCCTGATGCCTAGCCAGCACTTGGGCCCCTGCCTGATGCCTAGCCAGCACTTGGGCCCCTGCCTGATGCCTAGCCAGCACTTGGGCCCCTGCCTGATGCCTAGCCAGCACTTGGGCCCCTGCCTGATGCCTAGCCAGCACTTGGGCCCTGCCTGATGCCTAGCCAGCACTTGGGCCCCTGCCTGATTGCTAGCCAGCACTTGGGCCCCTGCCTGATGCCTAGCCAGCACTTGGGAGCCTGCCTGATGCCTAGCCAGCACTTGGGCCCCTGCCTGATGCCTAGCCAGCACTTGGGCCCCTGCCTGATGCCTAGCCAGCACTTGGGCCCCTGCCTGATGCCTAGCCAGCACTTGGGCCCCTGCCTGATTCCTAGCCAGCACTTGGGCCCCTGCCTGATTCCTAGCCAGCACTTGGGCCCCTGCCTGATGCCTAGCCAGCACTTGGGCCCCTGCCTGATGCCTAGCCAGCACTTGGGCCCCTGCCTGATGCCTAGCCAGCACTTGGGCCCCTGCCTGATGCCTAGCCAGCACTTGGGCCCCTGCCTGATGCCTAGCCAGCACTTGGGCCCCTGCCTGATGCCTAGCCAGCACTTGGGCCCCTGCCTGATGCCTAGCCAGCACTTGGGCCCCTGCCTGATGCCTAGCCAGCACTTGGGCCCCTGCCTGATGCCTAGCCAGCACTTGGGCCCCTGCCTGATGCCTAGCCAGCACTTGGGCCCCTGCCTGATGCCTAGCCAGCACTTGGGCCCCTGCCTGATGCCTAGCCAGCACTTGGGCCCCTGCCTGATGCCTAGCCAGCACTTGGGCCCCTGCCTGATGCCTAGCCAGCACTTGGGCCCCTGCCTGATGCCTAGCCAGCACTTGGGCCCCTGCCTGATGCCTAGCCAGCACTTGGGCCCCTGCCTGATGCCTAGCCAGCACTTGGGCCCCTGCCTGATGCCTAGCCAGCACTTGGGCCCCTGCCTGATGCCTAGCCAGCACTTGGGCCCCTGCCTGATGCCTAGCCAGCACTTGGGCCCCTGCCTGATGCCTAGCCAGCACTTGGGCCCCTGCCTGATGCCTAGCCAGCACTTGGGCCCCTGCCTGATGCCTAGCCAGCACTTGGGCCCCTGCCTGATGCCTAGCCAGCACTTGGGCCCCTGCCTGATGCCTAGCCAGCACTTGGGCCCCTGCCTGATGCCTAGCCAGCACTTGGGCCCCTGCCTGATGCCTAGCCCGCACTTGGGCCCCTGCCTGATGCCTAGCCCGCACTTGGGCCCCTGCCTGATGCCGAGCCAGCACTTGGGCCCCTGCCTGATGCCTAGCCCGCACTTGTGCCCCTGCCTTATGCCTAGCCCGCACTTGTGCCCCTGCCTTATGCCTAGCCCGCACTTGTGCCCCTGCCTTATGCCTAGCCCGCACTTGTTCCCCTGCCTTATGCCTAGCCCGCACTTGTGCCCCTGCCTTATGCCTAGCCCGCACTTGTGCCCCTGCCTTATGCCTAGCCCGCACTTGTGCCCCTGCCTGATGCCTAGCCAGCACTTGGGCCCCTGCCTGATGCCTAGCCAGCACTTGGGCCCCTGCCTGATGCCTAGCCAGCACTTGGGCCCCTGCCTGATGCCTAGCCAGCACTTGGGCCCCTGCCTGATGCCTAGCCTGCACTTGTGCCCCTGCCTGATGCCTAGCCTGCACTTGTGCCCCTGCCTGATGCCTAGCCAGCACTTTTGAGCCCCCTGCATTATTGTTTTTTTGTCTTTAGCTTCATGTTGGTTATGCACACAGGGCAGGCTTTACGCTCTTCGCTCTAGTCCCGTCTGAATGCACATGCACGACTGTAATTGGGGACGAAGGCATTACCCAATAACGGAGGACACACAAGATGTACCTGGTCGCTTGGAGCATGGGGGTTATGGAGTGGCTCTGCACTGTACAACAAAGGATCTAGTTCTAAATGTCCAAGCACAGAGTAGAGGGGTGAAAGCTAGCTCTTCACCCCTAAGGGTGCCTATCCCTTTATGGAAAGAGTGCAAAGAGTTAGCTGTATGCCTTATGTGTAGCCATCACTTTTGCCCCTGCCTTAAGCCTAGCCTGCACAGGTGCCCCTGCCTTATACCTAGCCAGCACTTGTGCCCCTGCCTTATGCCTAGCTTGCACTTGTGCCTCTGCCTTATGCTTAGTTTGTACTTGTGCCCCTGCCTTATGCCTAGCCAGCACTTGTGCCCCTGCCTTATGCCTAGCCAGCACTTGTGCCCCTGCCTTATGCCTAGCCAGCCCTTGTGCCCCTGCCTTATGCCTAGCCAGCACTTGTGCCCCTGCCTTATGCCTAGCCAGCACTTGTGCCCCTGCCTTACGCCTAGCCAGCACTTGTGCCCCTGCCTTACGCCTAGCCAGCACTTGTGCCCCTGCCCTATGCATAGCCAGCACTTGTGCCCCTGCCTTAAGCCTTGCCTGAACAGGTGCCCCAGCCTTATGCCTAGCTTGCACTTGTGCCTCCGCCTTATGCTTAGTTTGTACTTGTGCCCCTGCCTAAAGCCTAGCCCGCACTTGTGCCCCTGCCGTATGACTAGCCCGCACTTGTGCCCCTGCCTTATGCTTAGCCCGCACTTGTGCCCATGCCTTATGCCTAGCCCGCAGTTGTGCCCCTGCTTTATGCCTAACCCGCACTTGTGCCCCTGCCTTATGCCTAGCCTGCACTTGTGCCCCTGCCTTATGCCTAGCCCGCACTTGTGCCCCTGCCTTAAGCCTTGCCTGAACAGGTGCCCCAGCCTTATGCCTAGCTTGCACTTGTGCCTCCGCCTTATGCTTAGTTTGTACTTGTGCCCCTGCCTAAAGCCTAGCCCGCACTTGTGCCCCTGCCGTATGACTAGCCCGCACTTGTGCCCCTGCCTTATGCTTAGCCCACACTTGTGCCCATGCCTTATGCCTAGCCCGCAGTTGTGCCCCTGCTTTATGCCTAACCCGCACTTGTGCCCCTGCCTTATGCCTAGCCTGCACTTGTGCCCCTGCCTTATGCCTAGCCCGCACTTGTGCCCCTGCCTTATGCTTAGCCCGCACTTGTGCCCCTGCCTTATGCCTAGCCCGCACTTGTGCCCCTGCTTTATGCCTAACCCGCACTTGTGCCCCTGCCTTATGCCTAGCCTGCACTTGTGCCCCTGCCTTATGCCTAGCCCGCACTTGTGCCCCTGCCCTATGCCTAGCCCGCACTTGTGCCCCTGCCTTATGCCTAGCCAACAATTGTGCCCCTGCCTTATGACTAGCCAGCACTTGTGCCCCTGCCTTATGCCTAGCCCGCACTTGTGCCCCTGCCTTATGCCTAGCCCGCACTTGTGCCCCTGCCTGATGCCTAGCCAGCACTTGGGCCCCTGCCTGATGCCTAGCCAGCACTTGGGCCCCTGCCTGATGCCTAGCCAGCACTTGGGCCCCTGCCTGATGCCTAGCCAGCACTTGGGCCCCTGCCTGATGCCTAGCCAGCACTTGGGCCCCTGCCTGATGCCTAGCCAGCTCTTGGGCCCCTGCCTGATGCCTAGCCAGCACTTGGGCCCCTGCCTGATGCCTAGCCAGCACTTGGGCCCCTGCCTGATGCCTAGCCAGCACTTGGGCCCCTGCCTGATGCCTAGCCAGCACTTGGGCCCCTGCCTGATGCCTAGCCAGCACTTGGGCCCCTGCCTGATGCCTAGCCAGCACTTGGGCCCCTGCCTGATGCCTAGCCAGCACTTGGGCCCCTGCCTGATGCCTAGCCAGCACTTGGGCCCCTGCCTGATGCCTAGCCAGCACTTGGGCCCCTGCCTGATGCCTAGCCAGCACTTGGGCCCCTGCCTGATGCCTAGCCAGCACTTGGGCCCCTGCCTGATGCCTAGCCAGCACTTGGGCCCCTGCCTGATGCCTAGCCAGCACTTGGGCCCCTGCCTGATGCCTAGCCAGCACTTGGGCCCCTGCCTGATGCCTAGCCAGCACTTGGGCCCCTGCCTGATGCCTAGCCAGCACTTGGGCCCCTGCCTGATGCCTAGCCAGCACTTGGGCCCCTGCCTGATGCCTAGCCAGCACTTGGGCCCCTGCCTGATGCCTAGCCAGCACTTGGGCCCCTGCCTGATGCCTAGCCAGCACTTGGGCCCCTGCCTGATGCCTAGCCAGCACTTGGGCCCCTGCCTGATGCCTAGCCAGCACTTGGGCCCCTGCCTGATGCCTAGCCAGCACTTGGGCCCCTGCCTGATGCCTAGCCAGCACTTGGGCCCCTGCCTGATGCCTAGCCAGCACTTGGGCCCCTGCCTGATGCCTAGCCAGCACTTGGGCCCCTGCCTGATGCCTAGCCAGCACTTGGGCCCCTGCCTGATGCCTAGCCAGCACTTGGGCCCCTGCCTGATGCCTAGCCAGCACTTGGGCCCCTGCCTGATGCCTAGCCAGCACTTGGGCCCCTGCCTGATGCCTAGCCAGCACTTGGGCCCCTGCCTGATGCCTAGCCAGCACTTGGGCCCCTGCCTGATGCCTAGCCAGCACTTGGGCCCCTGCCTGATGCCTAGCCAGCACTTGGGCCCCTGCCTGATGCCTAGCCAGCACTTGGGCCCCTGCCTGATGCCTAGCCAGCACTTGGGCCCCTGCCTGATGCCTAGCCAGCACTTGGGCCCCTGCCTGATGCCTAGCCAGCACTTGGGCCCCTGCCTGATGCCTAGCCAGCACTTGGGCCCCTGCCTGATGCCTAGCCAGCACTTGGGCCCCTGCCTGATGCCTAGCCAGCACTTGGGCCCCTGCCTGATGCCTAGCCAGCACTTGGGCCCCTGCCTGATGCCTAGCCAGCACTTGGGCCCCTGCCTGATGCCTAGCCAGCACTTGGGCCCCTGCCTGATGCCTAGCCAGCACTTGGGCCCCTGCCTGATGCCTAGCCAGCACTTGGGCCCCTGCCTGATGCCTAGCCAGCACTTGGGCCCCTGCCTGATGCCTAGCCAGCACTTGGGCCCCTGCCTGATGCCTAGCCAGCACTTGGGCCCCTGCCTGATGCCTAGCCAGCACTTGGGCCCCTGCCTGATGCCTAGCCAGCACTTGGGCCCCTGCCTGATGCCTAGCCAGCACTTGGGCCCCTGCCTGATGCCTAGCCAGCACTTGGGCCCCTGCCTGATGCCTAGCCAGCACTTGGGCCCCTGCCTGATGCCTAGCCAGCACTTGGGCCCCTGCCTGATGCCTAGCCAGCACTTGGGCCCCTGCCTGATGCCTAGCCAGCACTTGGGCCCCTGCCTGATGCCTAGCCAGCACTTGGGCCCCTGCCTGATGCCTAGCCAGCACTTGGGCCCCTGCCTGATGCCTAGCCAGCACTTGGGCCCCTGCCTGATGCCTAGCCAGCACTTGGGCCCCTGCCTGATGCCTAGCCAGCACTTGGGCCCCTGCCTGATGCCTAGCCAGCACTTGGGCCCCTGCCTGATGCCTAGCCAGCACTTGGGCCCCTGCCTGATGCCTAGCCAGCACTTGGGCCCCTGCCTGATGCCTAGCCAGCACTTGGGCCCCTGCCTGATGCCTAGCCAGCACTTGGGCCCCTGCCTGATGCCTAGCCAGCACTTGGGCCCCTGCCTGATGCCTAGCCAGCACTTGGGCCCCTGCCTGATGCCTAGCCAGCACTTGGGCCCCTGCCTGATGCCTAGCCAGCACTTGGGCCCCTGCCTGATGCCTAGCCAGCACTTGGGCCCCTGCCTGATGCCTAGCCCGCACTTGGGCCCCTGCCTGATGCCTAGCCCGCACTTGGGCCCCTGCCTTATGCCTAGCCCGCACTTGTGCCCCTGCCTTATGCCTAGCCCGCACTTGTGCCCCTGCCTTATGCCTAGCCCGCACTTGTGCCCCTGCCTTATGCCTAGCCCGCACTTGTGCCCCTGCCTTATGCCTAGCCCGCACTTGTTCCCCTGCCTTATGCCTAGCCCGCACTTGTGCCCCTGCCTTATGCCTAGCCCGCACGTGTGCCCCTGCCTTATGCCTAGCCCGCACGTGTGCCCCTGCCTTATGCCTAGCCCGCACGTGTGCCCCTGCCTTATGCCTAGCCCGCACGTGTGCCCCTGCCTTATGCCTAGCCCGCACGTGTGCCCCTGCCCTATGCCTAGCCCGCACTTGTGCCCCTGCCCTATGCCTAGCCCGCACTTGTGCCCCTGCCCTATGCCTAGCCCGCACTTGTGCCCCTGCCCTATGCCTAGCCCGCACTTGTGCCCCTGCCCTATGCCTAGCCCGCACTTGTGCCCCTGCCCTATGCCTAGCCCGCACTTGTGCCCCTGCCCTATGCCTAGCCCGCACTTGTGCCCCTGCCTTATGCCTAGCCCGCACTTGTGCCCCTGCCTTATGCCTAGCCCGCACTTGTGCCCCTGCCTGATGCCTAGCCAGCACTTTTGAGCCCCCTGCATTATTGTTTTTTTGTCTTTAGCTTCATGTTGGTTATGCACACAGGGCAGGCTTTACGCTCTTCGCTCTAGTCCCGTCTGAATGCACATGCACGACTGTAATTGGGGACGAAGGCATTACCCAATAACGGAGGACACACAAGATGTACCTGGTCGCTTGGAGCATGGGGGTTATGGAGTGGCTCCGCACTGTACAACAAAGGATCTAGTTCTAAATGTCCAAGCACAGAGTAGATGGGTGAAAGCTAGCTCTTCACCCCTAAGGGTGCCTATCCCTTTATGCAAAGAGTGCAAAGAGTTAGCCGTATGCCTTATGTGTAGCCATCACTTGTGCCCCTGCCTTAAGCCTAGCCTGCACAGGTGCCCCTGCCTTATACCTAGCCAGCACTTGTGCCCCTGCCTTATGCCTAGCTTGCACTTGTGCCTCTGCCTTATGCTTAGTTTGTACTTGTGCCCCTGCCTTATGCCTAGCCAGCACTTGTGCCCCTGCCTTATGCCTAGCCAGCACTTGTACCCCTGCCTTATGCCTAACCAGCCCTTGTGCCCCTGCCTTATGCCTAGCCAGCACTTGTGCCCCTGCCTTATGCCTAGCCAGCACTTGTGCCCCTGCCTTACGCCTAGCCAGCACTTGTGCCCCTGCCTTACGCCTAGCCAGCACTTGTGCCCCTGCCCTATGCCTAGCCAGCACTTGTGCCCCTGCCTTAAGCCTTGCCTGAACAGGTGCCCCAGCCTTATGCCTAGCTTGCACTTGTGCCTCCGCCTTATGCTTAGTTTGTACTTGTGCCCCTGCCTAAAGCCTAGCCCGCACTTGTGCCCCTGCCGTATGACTAGCCCGCACTTGTGCCCCTGCCTTATGCTTAGCCCGCACTTGTGCCCCTGCCTTATGCCTAGCCCGCACTTGTGCCCCTGCTTTATGCCTAACCCGCACTTGTGCCCCTGCCTTATGCCTAGCCCGCACTTGTGCCCCTGCCTTATGCCTAGCCCGCACTTGTGCCCCTGCCCTATGCCTAGCCCGCAGTTGTGCCCCTGCCTTATGCCTAGCCAGCACTTGTGCCCCTGCCTTATGCCTAGCCAGCACTTGTGCCCCTGCCTTATGCCTAGCCCGCACTTGTGCCCCTGCCTTATGCCTAGCCCGCACTTGTGCCCCTGCCTTATGCCTAGCCCGCACTTGTGCCCCTGCCTTATGCCTAGCCGGCACTTGTGCCCCTGCCTGATGCCTAGCCGGCACTTGTGCCCCTGCCTGATGCCTAGCCGGCACTTGTGCCCCTGCCTGATGCCTAGCCGGCACTTGTGCCCCTGCCTGATGCCTAGCCGGCACTTGTGCCCCTGCCTGATGCCTAGCCGGCACTTGTGCCCCTGCCTGATGCCTACCCGGCACTTGTGCCCCTGCCTGATGCCTAGCCGGCACTTGTGCCCCTGCCTGATGCCTAGCCGGCACTTGTGCCCCTGCCTGATGCCTAGCCGGCACTTGTGCCCCTGCCTGATGCCTAGCCGGCACTTGTGCCCCTGCCTGATGCCTAGCCGGCACTTGTGCCCCTGCCTGATGCCTAGCCGGCACTTGTGCCCCTGCCTGATGCCTAGCCGGCACTTGTGCCCCTGCCTGATGCCTAGCCGGCACTTGTGCCCCTGCCTGATGCCTAGCCGGCACTTGTGCCCCTGCCTGATGCCTAGCCGGCACTTGTGCCCCTGCCTGATGCCTAGCCGGCACTTGTGCCCCTGCCTGATGCCTAGCCGGCACTTGTGCCCCTGCCTGATGCCTAGCCGGCACTTGTGCCCCTGCCTGATGCCTAGCCGGCACTTGTGCCCCTGCCTGATGCCTAGCCGGCACTTGTGCCCCTGCCTGATGCCTAGCCGGCACTTGTGCCCCTGCCTGATGCCTAGCCGGCACTTGTGCCCCTGCCTGATGCCTAGCCGGCACTTGTGCCCCTGCCTGATGCCTAGCCGGCACTTGTGCCCCTGCCTGATGCCTAGCCGGCACTTGTGCCCCTGCCTGATGCCTAGCCGGCACTTGTGCCCCTGCCTGATGCCTAGCCGGCACTTGTGCCCCTGCCTGATGCCTAGCCGGCACTTGTGCCCCTGCCTGATGCCTAGCCGGCACTTGTGCCCCTGCCTGATGCCTAGCCGGCACTTGTGCCCCTGCCTGATGCCTAGCCGGCACTTGTGCCCCTGCCTGATGCCTAGCCGGCACTTGTGCCCCTGCCTGATGCCTAGCCGGCACTTGTGCCCCTGCCTGATGCCTAGCCGGCACTTGTGCCCCTGCCTGATGCCTAGCCGGCACTTGTGCCCCTGCCTGATGCCTAGCCGGCACTTGTGCCCCTGCCTGATGCCTAGCCGGCACTTGTGCCCCTGCCTGATGCCTAGCCGGCACTTGTGCCCCTGCCTGATGCCTAGCCGGCACTTGTGCCCCTGCCTGATGCCTAGCCGGCACTTGTGCCCCTGCCTGATGCCTAGCCGGCACTTGTGCCCCTGCCTGATGCCTAGCCGGCACTTGTGCCCCTGCCTGATGCCTAGCCGGCACTTGTGCCCCTGCCTGATGCCTAGCCGGCACTTGTGCCCCTGCCTGATGCCTAGCCGGCACTTGTGCCCCTGCCTGATGCCTAGCCGGCACTTGTGCCCCTGCCTGATGCCTAGCCGGCACTTGTGCCCCTGCCTGATGCCTAGCCGGCACTTGTGCCCCTGCCTGATGCCTAGCCGGCACTTGTGCCCCTGCCTGATGCCTAGCCGGCACTTGTGCCCCTGCCTGATGCCTAGCCGGCACTTGTGCCCCTGCCTGATGCCTAGCCGGCACTTGTGCCCCTGCCTGATGCCTAGCCGGCACTTGTGCCCCTGCCTGATGCCTAGCCGGCACTTGTGCCCCTGCCTGATGCCTAGCCGGCACTTGTGCCCCTGCCTGATGCCTAGCCGGCACTTGTGCCCCTGCCTGATGCCTAGCCGGCACTTGTGCCCCTGCCTGATGCCTAGCCGGCACTTGTGCCCCTGCCTGATGCCTAGCCGGCACTTGTGCCCCTGCCTGATGCCTAGCCGGCACTTGTGCCCCTGCCTGATGCCTAGCCGGCACTTGTGCCCCTGCCTGATGCCTAGCCGGCACTTGTGCCCCTGCCTGATGCCTAGCCGGCACTTGTGCCCCTGCCTGATGCCTAGCCGGCACTTGTGCCCCTGCCTGATGCCTAGCCGGCACTTGTGCCCCTCCCTGATGCCTAGCCGGCACTTGTTCCCCTGCCTTATGCCTAGACGGCACTTGTGCCCCTGCCTTATGCCTAGACGGCACTTGTGCCCCTGCCTTATGCCTAGCCGGCACTTGTGCCCCTGCCTTATGCCTAGCCGGCACTTGTGCCCCTGCCTTATGCCTAGCCAGCACTTTTGAGACCCTTGCATTATTGTTTTTTTGTCTTTAGCTTCATGTTGGTGATGCACACAGGGCAGGCTTTACGCTCTTCGCTCTTGTCCTGTCTGAATGGACATGCACGACTGTAATTGAGGACGAAGGCATTACCCATTTACGGAGGACAGACAAGATGTGCCTGGTCGCTTGGATCATGGGGGTTATGGAGTGGCTCCGCACTGTACAACAAAGGATCTAGTTCTAAATGTCCAAGTACAGAATAGAGGGGTGAAAGCTAGCTCTTCACCCCTAAGGGTGCCTATCCCTTTATGCAAAGAGTGCAAAGAGTTAGCCGTATGCCTGATGTGTAGCCATCACTTGTGCCCCTGCCTTAAGCCTTGCCTGAACAGGTGCCCCAGCCTTATGCCTAGCTTGCACTTGTGCCTCTGCCTTATGCTTAGTTTGTACTTGTGCCCCTGCTTAAAGCCTAGCCCGCACTTGTGCCCCTGCCGTATGACTAGCCCGCACTTGTGCCCCTGCCTTATGCTTAGCCCGCACTTGTGCCCCTGCCTTATGCCTAGCCGGCACTTGTGCCCCTGCCTGATGCCTAGCCGGCACTTGTGCCCCTGCCTGATGCCTAGCCGGCACTTGTGCCCCTGCCTGATGCCTAGCCGGCACTTGTGCCCCTGCCTGATGCCTAGCCGGCACTTGTGCCCCTGCCTGATGCCTAGCCGGCACTTGTGCCCCTGCCTGATGCCTAGCCGGCACTTGTGCCCCTGCCTGATGCCTAGCCGGCACTTGTGCCCCTGCCTGATGCCTAGCCGGCACTTGTGCCCCTGCCTGATGCCTAGCCGGCACTTGTGCCCCTGCCTGATGCCTAGCCGGCACTTGTGCCCCTGCCTGATGCCTAGCCGGCACTTGTGCCCCTGCCTGATGCCTAGCCGGCACTTGTGCCCCTGCCTGATGCCTAGCCGGCACTTGTGCCCCTGCCTGATGCCTAGCCGGCACTTGTGCCCCTGCCTGATGCCTAGCCGGCACTTGTGCCCCTGCCTGATGCCTAGCCGGCACTTGTGCCCCTGCCTGATGCCTAGCCGGCACTTGTGCCCCTGCCTGATGCCTAGCCGGCACTTGTGCCCCTGCCTGATGCCTAGCCGGCACTTGTGCCCCTGCCTGATGCCTAGCCGGCACTTGTGCCCCTGCCTGATGCCTAGCCGGCACTTGTGCCCCTGCCTGATGCCTAGCCGGCACTTGTGCCCCTCCCTGATGCCTAGCTGGCACTTGTTCCCCTGCCTTATGCCTAGACGGCACTTGTGCCCCTGCCTTATGCCTAGACGGCACTTGTGCCCCTGCCTTATGCCTAGCCAGCACTTGTGCCCCTGCCTTATGCCTAGCCAGCACTTTGGAGCCCCTGCCTTATGCCTAGCCAGCACTTTGGAAACCCTGCCTTATGGCTAGCCAGCACTTTGATGCCCCTTCCATTATTGTTTTTTTGTCTTTAGCTTCATGTTGGTGATGCACACAGGGCAGGCTTTACGCTCTTCGCTCTTGTCCTGTCTGAATGGACATGCACGACTGTAATTGAGGACGAAGGCATTACCCATTTACGGAGGACAGACAAGATGTGCCTGGTCGCTTGGATCATGGGGGTTATGGAGTGGCTCCGCACTGTACAACAAAGGATCTAGTTCTAAATGTCCAAGTACAGAATAGAGGGGTGAAAGCTAGCTCTTCACCCCTAAGGGTGCCTATCCCTTTATGCAAAGAGTGCAAAGAGTTAGCCGTATGCCTGATGTGTAGCCATCACTTGTGCCCCTGCCTTAAGCCTTGCCTGAACAGGTGCCCCAGCCTTATGCCTAGCTTGCACTTGTGCCTCTGCCTTATGCTTAGTTTGTACTTGTGCCCCTGCCTAAAGCCTAGCCCGCACTTGTGCCCCTGCCGTATGACTAGCCCGCACTTGTGCCCCTGCCTTATGCTTAGCCCGCACTTGTGCCCCTGCCTTATGCCTAGCCGTCACTTGTGCCCCTGCCTGATGCATAGCCGGCACTTGTGCCCCTGCCTGATGCCTAGTCGGCACTTGTGCCCCTGCCTGATGCCTAGCCGGCACTTGTGCCCCTACCTGATGCCTAGCCGGCACTTGTGCCCCTGCCTGATGCCTAGCCGGCACTTGTGCCCCTGCCTGATGCCTAGCCGGCACTTGTGCCCCTGCCTGATGCCTAGCCGGCACTTGTGCCCCTGCCTGATGCCTAGCCGGCACTTGTGCCCCTGCCTGATGCCTAGCCGGCACTTGTGGCCCTGCCTGATGCCTAGCCGGCACTTGTGGCCCTGCCTGATGCCTAGCCGGCACTTGTGCCCCTGCCTGATGCCTAGCCGGCACTTGTGCCCCTGCCTGATGCCTAGCCGGCACTTGTGCCCCTGCCTGATGCCTAGCCGGCACTTGTGCCCCTGCCTGATGCCTAGCCGGCACTTGTGCCCCTGCCTGATGCCTAGCCGGCACTTGTGCCCCTGCCTGATGCCTAGCCGGCACTTGTGCCCCTGCCTGATGCCTAGCCGGCACTTGTGCCCCTGCCTAATGCCTAGCCGGCACTTGTGCCCCTGCCTGATGCCTAGCCGGCACTTGTGCCCCTGCCTGATGCCTAGCCGGCACTTGTGCCCCTGCCTGATGCCTAGCCGGCACTTGTGCCCCTGCCTGATGCCTAGCCGGCACTTGTGCCCCTGCCTGATGCCTAGCCGGCACTTGTGCCCCTGACTGATGCCTAGCCGGCACTTTATGCAAAGAGTGCAAAGAGTTAGCTGTATGTCTTAAGCCTAGCCAGCACTTGTGCCCATGCCTTAAGCCTAGCCCGCACTTTATGCAAAGAGTGCAAAGAGTTAGCTGTATGTCTTAAGCCTAGCCAGCACTTGTGCCCAGGCCTTAAGCCTAGCCCGCACTTGTGCCCAGGCCTTAAGCCTAGCCCGCACTTTATGCAAAGAGTGCAAAGAGTTAGCTGTATGTCTTAAGCCTAGCCAGCACTTGTGCCCATGCCTTAAGCCTAGCCAGCACTTGTGCCCCCTGCCTTGATCCTAGCCAGCACTGCACTTGTGCCCATGCCTTAAGCCTAGCCAGCACTTGTGCCCCCTGCCTTGATCCTAGCCAGCACTGAACTTGTGCCCATGCCTTAAGCCTTGCCCGCACTTGTGCCCAGGCCTTAAGCCTAGCCTGCACTTGTGCCCATGCCTTAAGCCTAGCCAGCATTTGTGCCCCCTGCCTTGATCCTAGCCAGCACTGCACTTGTGCCCAGGCCTTAAGCCTAGCCAGCACTTGTGCCCAGGCCTTAAGCCTAGCCCGCACTTGTGCCCAGGCCTTAAGCCTAGCCCGCACTTGTGCCCAGGCCTTAAGCCTAGCTTACACTTGTGCCCAGGCCTTAAGCCTAGCCTGCACTTGTGCCCATGCCTTAAGTCCAGCCAGCATTTGTGCCCCCTGCCTTGATCCTAGCCAGCACTGCACTTGTGCCCAGGCCTTAAGCCAAGCCCGCACTTGTGCCCAGGCCTTAAGCCTAGCCCACACTTGTGCCCAGGCCTTAAGCCTAGCCCACACTTGTGCCCAGGCCTTAAGCCTAGCCCGCACTTGTGCCCAGGCCTTAAGCCTAGCCCGCACTTGTGCCCAGGCCTTAAGCATAGCCCGCACTTTATGCAAAGAGTGCAAAGAGTTAGCTGTATGTCTTAAGCCTAGCCAGCACTGCACTTGTGCCCATGCCTTAAGCCTAGCCCGCACTTGTGCCCAGGCCTTAAGCCTAGCCTGCACTTTTGCCCATGCCTTAAGTCTAGCCAGCATTTGTGCCCCCTGCCTTGATCCTAGCCAGCACTGCACTTGTGCCCATGCCTTAAGCCTAGCCCGCACTTGTGCTCAGGCCTTAAGCCTAGCCTGCACTTGTGCCCATGCCTTAAGCCTAGCCAGCATTTGTGCCCCCTGCCTTGATCCTAGCCAGCACTGCACTTGTGCCCAGGACTTAAGCCTAGCCCGCACTTGTGCCCAGGCCTTAAGCCTAGCCCGCACTTGTGCCCAGGCCTTAAGCCTAGCTCACACTTGTGCCCAGGCCTTAAGCCTAGCCTGCACTTGTGCCCAGGCCTTAAGCCTAGCCCGCACTTATGCCCAGGCCTTAAGCCTAGCCCGCACTTGTGCCCAGGCCTTAAGCCTAGCCTGCACTTGTGCCCATGCCTTAAGCCTAGCCAGCATTTGTGCCTCCTGCCTTGATCCTAGCCAGCACTGCACTTGTGCCCATGCCTTAAGCCTAGCCCGCACTTGTGCCCAGGCCTTAAGCCTAGCCTGCACTTGTGCCCATGCCTTAAGCCTAGCCAGCATTTGTGCCCCCTGCCTTGATCCTAGCCAGCACTGCACTTGTGCCCATGCCTTAAGCCTAGCCCGCACTTGTGCCCAGGCCTTAAGCCTAGCCCGCACTTGTGCCCAGGCCTTAAGCCTAGCTCCCACTTGTGCCCAGGCCTTAAGCCTAGCCTGCACTTGTGCCCATGCCTTAAGTCCAGCCAGCATTTGTGCCCTCTGCCTTGATCCTAGCCAGCACTGCACTTGTGCCCAGGCCTTAAGCCTAGCCCTCACTTGTGCCCAGGCCTTAAGCCTAGCCCGCACTTGTGCCCAGGCCTTAAGCCTAGCCCACACTTGTGCCCAGGCCTTAAGCCTAGCCCGCACTTGTGCCCAGGCCTTAAGCCTAGCCCGCACTTGTGCCCAGGCCTTAAGCCTAGCCCGCACTTTATGCAAAGAGTGCAGAGAGTTAGCTGTATGTCTTAAGCCTAGCCAGCACTTGTGCCCATGCCTTAAGCCTAGCCAGCACTTGTGCCCCCTGCCTTGATCCTAGCCAGCACTGCACTTGTGCCCATGCCTTAAGCCTAGCCCGCACTTGTGCTCAGGCCTTAAGCCTAGCCTGCACTTGTGCCCAGGCCTTAAGCCTAGCCCGCACTTTTGAGCCCCTTGAATGCTTGTTTGTTTGTTTTTGTCTTCAGCTTCATGTTGGTTATGCACATAGGGCCAGCTTTACGCTCTTTGCTCTTGTCCTGTCTGAATGCGCATGCACGACTGTAATTGGGAAAGAAGGCATTACCCATTTACGGAGGACAGACAAGAATTGCCTGGTCGCTTGGAGCATGGGTGTCACGATTCCCCCTGACCGCTGTCACCAATGGGTCCGGATTCACACCGTGACCGTCACCCCTACGTCACGGATTGAGGTGACTTTAGGCCAACAGACGGCTATCACATGTGCAGGGGGGCTTATCTTAGTTATCCCTCCACTCCACGATGTGATGAAAAAACCACACACAAGGCTATTGACCTCTTAGTTTACAGCAGGGGCTTATTCTAGGTATCCCACTGCTTTGCTATATACCACGAACTGCAGGGATTTATGTATATCCCGCTTACAGTTCCACTTAACACTTGCAGCTCTCTGGCGCCCCCTTACTCTCAGGTCAGATTAGGTACTGCTGTCATGATCCCAATGGCAGGGGATCACAAAAAGGACAAGCACAGATACAAACATGCTCTAGGGCGATGGAACCTGAGCTGACCGCGACCCTGAACCTAACACACAAATAAAAGTAGCCGGGGAACGTGCCTACGATGATCCTAGACGTCTCGCTCCAGCCGAAGATCTAACTTCCCCTATCAGAAGACACAGACCTCTCTTGCCTCCAGAGAAATACCCCACAGCAAATAGCAGCCCCCCACATATAATGACGGTGAAATGAGAGGAAAGCACATACGCAGCATGAAAACAGCTTCAGCAAAATGAGGCCCGCTAAAGCTAGATAACAGAGGATACAAAAGTGAACTGTGCGGTCAGCGAAAAACCCTTCAAAAAACCATCCTGAAATTACTTGAACTCATGTGCCAACTCATGGTACATGAAAAGCAATTTCAGCCCACTAGAGCAACCAGCAGCAGAGAATCACATATCTGCAGGCTGGACTAAAAACCAAATTAAGCAAAACACAAAACAGGAAAATCCAAACTTAGCTTGTCCAGAAGGTTCTAGGAGCAGGGAGCAGAGGTAACAAGACACACTGGATACATTGATAACCGGCGAGGAAATGCCAGCAAAGCCAGGTTAAATAGGAAACTCCCATATGCTGATGGAACAGGTGGAACCCAGGAAAGACAAGTCACCCAGTACCATCAGTAACCACCAGAGGGAGCCCAAAAACAGAACTCACAACAGTACCCCCCCCCTCCTTGAGGAGGGGTCACCGAACCCTCACGAGAACCACCAGGGCGACCAGGATGAGCCCTATGAAAAGCGTGAACCAAATCATCAGCATGAACATCCAAGGCAACCACCCAAGAATTATCCTCCTGACCATAACCCTTCCACTTGACCAAATACTGGAGTTTCCGTCTGGAAACACGAGAATCCAAGATCTTCTCCACAACATACTCCAATTCTCCCTCCACCAGCACTGGAGCAGGAGGCTCAAGAGAAGGAACAACAGGTACCTCATACTTCCGCAACAACGACCGATGAAACACATTATGAATAGCAAACGATGCCGGGAGATCCAAACGAAACGACACAGGGTTAAGAATTTCCAAGATCCTATAGGGACCGATGAACCGAGGCTTGAACCTAGGAGAAGAGACCTTCATAGGAACAAAACGAGAAGACAACCACACCAAGTCACCAACAAGAAGTCGAGGACCCACGCGGCGATGGCGATTAGCAAACTGCTGAGCCTTCTCCTGGGACAACTTCAAATTGTCCACCACATGACTCCAAATCCGATGCAACCTATCCACCACCATGTCCACTCCAGGACAATCAGAAGGTTCCACCTGACCAGAGGAAAAACGAGGATGAAACCCCGAATTACAAAAGAAAGGAGAAACCAAGGTAGCAGAACTAGCCCGATTATTAAGCGCAAACTCGGCCAGCGGCAAAAAGGTAACCCAGTCATCCTGATCAGCAGAAACAAAACACCTTAAATAAGTTTCCAAGGTCTGATTAGTTCGTTCAGTCTGGCCATTCGTCTGAGGATGGAATGCAGACGAAAAGGACAAATCAATGCCCATCTTAGCACAGAAAGTCCGCCAAAATCTAGACACAAACTGGGATCCCCTGTCAGAAACGATGTTCTCAGGAATCCCATGCAAACGAACCACATTCTGAAAAAACAGAGGGACCAACTCAGAGGAGGAAGGCAACTTAGGCAAGGGTACCAGATGAACCATTTTAGAAAAGCGATCACACACAACCCAGATGACGGACATTTTTTGAGAGACAGGGAGATGCGAAATAAAGTCCATGGAAATGTGCGTCCAAGGCCTCTTCGGGATAGGCAAAGGTGACAACAATCCACTGGCCCGAGAACAGCAAGGCTTAGCCCGAGCACAAACCTCACAAGACTGCACAAAAGAACGCACATCCCTCGACAAGGAAGGCCACCAAAAAGACCTGGCCACCAAGTCTCTAGTACCAAATATTCCAGGATGACCTGCCAACGCAGAAGAATGGACCTCGGAGATGACTCTACTGGTCCAATTATCCGGAACAAACAGTCTCTCAGGCGGACAACGATCAGGTTTAGCCACCTGAAACTCCTGCAAAGCACGTCGCAAGTCTGGGGAGACAGCAGACAAAATCACCCCATCCCTAAGGATACCAGAGGGCTCAGAATTTCCAAGGGAGTCAGGCACAAAACTCCTAGAAAGAGCATCCGCCTTCACATTCTTTGAACCTGGCAGGTATGAAACCTCAAAATTGAAACGAGAGAAAAACAGTGACCAACGAGCCTGTCTAGGATTCAGACGCCTGGCAGACTCAAGGTAAATCAAATTTTTGTGATCAGTCAAGACCACCACACGATGTCTAGCACCCTCTAGCCAATGACGCCACTCCTCAAATGCCCACTTCATGGCCAAAAGTTCCCGATTACCAACATCATAATTCCGCTCAGCCGGCGAAAACTTTCTAGAAAAAAACGCGCATGGCTTCATCACTGAGCCATCGGAGCTTCTCTGTGACAAAACCGCCCCCGCTCCAATCTCGGAAACATCAACCTCAACCTGAAAAGGGAGCGAAACATCTGGCTGACGCAACACAGGAGCAGAAGAAAACCGGCGCTTAAGTTCCTGAAAGGCCTCCACAGCCGCAGGAGACCAATTAGCAACATCAGCACCCTTCTTAGTCAAATCCGTCAAAGGCTTAACAACACTAGAAAAATTAGTTATAAAACGACGATAGAAATTAGCAAAGCCCAAGAACTTCTGTAGACTCTTAAGAGATGTAGGCTGCGTCCAGTCACAAATAGCCTGAACCTTGACGGGATCCATCTCAATAGTAGAAGGGGAAAAAATATACCCCAAGAAAGAAATCTTCTGGACTCCAAAGAGACACTTTGAGCCTTTTACAAACAAGGAATTGGCCCGCAGGACCTGAAACACCTTCCTGACCTGCTGAACATGAGACTCCCAGTCATCAGAAAAAACCAAAATATCATCCAAATACACAATCATAAATTTATCCAGATATTCACGGAAAATATCGTGCATAAAGGACTGGAAGACTGAAGGAGCATTAGAAAGTCCAAAAGGCATTACCAAATACTCAAAATGGCCCTCAGGCGTATTAAATGCGGTTTTCCACTCATCACCTTGCTTTATTCGTATAAGATTATACGCACCCCGAAGATCAATCTTAGTGAACCATTTAGCCCCCTTAATGCGAGCAAACAAATCAGTCAACAATGGCAAAGGATACTGATATTTTACGGTAATCTTATTCAAAAGACGATAATCTATACAAGGCCTCAAGGAACCATCTTTCTTGGCCACGAAAAAAAAACCTGCTCCCAAAGGGGACAAAGATGGACGGATATGTCCCTTTTCCAAGGACTCCTTAACATAATCCCACATAGCAGTATGCTCTGGCACTGACAAATTGAACAAACGACCTTTAGGAAATTTACTGCCCGGAATTAAATTTATAGCACAATCGCAATCCCTGTGAGGAGGAAGCGAACTGAGCTTAGGCTCCTCAAAAACATCCCGATAGTCAGACAAAAACACAGGAATCTCAGAAGGAGTAGATGAAGCGATAGAAATCGGAGGTGCATCATCATGAACCCCCTGACAACCCCAGCTTAACACAGACACTGATTTCCAGTCAAGGACTGGATTATGAGTTTGTAACCATGGCAGACCAAGTACTAGAACATCATGCAAATTATACAGTACCAGGAAGCGAATCACCTCCTGATGAACGGGAGTCATACGCATGGTCACTTGTGTCCAGTACTGAGGTTTATTCATAGCCAAAGGTGTAGAGTCAATTCCCTTCAAAGGAATAGGGACTTCCAGAGGCTCCAGACTAAACCCACAGCGATTGGCAAATGACCAATCCATAAGACTCAGGGCAGCGCCTGAATCCACATAGGCATCGACGGAAATGGATGATAATGAACAAATCAGAGTCACAGACAGAATGAACTTAGACTGTAAAGTACTAATGGCAACAGACTTATCAACCTTTTTTGTGCGTTTAGAGCATGCTGATATAACATGAGCTGAATCACCACAATAAAAGCACAACCCTTTTTTCCGCCTATACTTTTGCCGTTCACTTCTGGACTGAATTCTATCACATTGCATTATCTCAGGTGACGGTTCAGACGACACCGCCAAATGATGCACAGGTTTGCGCTCCCGTAAACGCCGATCAATCTGAACAGCCATAGTCATAGACTCATTCAGACCAGCAGGCGCAGGGAACCCCACCATAACATCTTTAATGGCCTCAGAAAGGCCATCTCTAAACTTTGCAGCCAGAGCGCACTCATTCCACTGAGTAAGTACCGACCACTTCTGAAATTTTTGACAATAAATTTCTGCTTCATCTTGCCCCTGAGAGAGGGCCAACAAAGCTTTTTCAGCCTGAATCTCTTGGTTAGGTTCCTCATAGAGCAAACCCAATGCCAGAAAAAACGCATCTGCATTAAGCAACGCAGGGTCCCCTGGTGCCAATGCAAATGCCCAATCCTGAGGGTCACCCCGCAGGAAAGATATAATTATCTTGACTTGCTGAGCAGGGTCTCCAGAGGAGCGAGATTTCAAAGAAAGAAACAACTTGCAATTGTTCCTAAAATTCAGAAAACGAGATCTATCTCCAGAAAAAAACTCTGGGACAGGAATTCTAGGTTCAGACATAGTAGCATGTACAACAAAATCCTGTATATTTTGAACCTTAGTGGCAAGATTATTCAGGCTGGAAGCCAAACTCTGGACATCCATGATAAACAGCTGAGATCAGAGCCATTCAAAGATTAAGAGGAGGAGGAAGTAGCCAGGCTGCAATAAGGCTAGGCAGCAAACTCTGAGGGAAAGAGAAAGAAAAAAAAAAAAAAACTTCCTCAGACTACTTATCCTCCTACTTCAGCCAATACAATTAACACTTTGTGGGCCGGTTATACTGTCATGATCCCAATGGCAGGGGATCACAAAAAGGACAAGCACAGATACAAACAAGCTCTAGGGCGATGGAACCTGAGCTGACCGCGACCCTGAACCTAACACACAAATAAAAGTAGCCGGGGAACGTGCCTACGATGATCCTAGACGTCTCGCTCCAGCCGAAGATCTAACTTCCCCTATCAGAAGAAACACAGACCTCTCTTGCCTCCAGAGAAATACCCCACAGCAAATAGCAGCCCCCCACATATAATGACGGTGAAATGAGAGGAAAGCACATACGCAGCATGAAAACAGCTTCAGCAAAATTAGGCCCGCTAAAGCTAGATAGCAGAGGATACAAAAGTGAACTGCGCGGTCAGCGAAAAACCCTTCAAAAAACCATCCTGAAATTACTTGAACTCATGTGCCAACTCATGGTACATGAAAAGCAATTTCAGCCCACTAGAGCAACCAGCAGCAGAGAATCACATATCTGCAGGCTGGACTAAAAACCAAATTAAGCAAAACACAAAACAGGAAAATCCAAACTTAGCTTGTCCAGAAGGTTCTAGGAGCAGGGAGCAGAGGTAACAAGACACACTGGATACATTGATAACCGGCGAGGAAATGCCAGCAAAGCCAGGTTAAATAGGAAACTCCCATATGCTGATGGAACAGGTGGAACCCAGAAACCCAGGAAAGACAAGTCACCCAGTACCATCAGTAACCACCAGAGGGAGCCCAAAAACAGAACTCACAACATACTGCACCCTGGGTAATTAGTCGCCAGAAAGGCTGCCTGCTATGTACTGGCTATTGGGCACGCTGCAGCGACGCGATAACTACTCCCACTCAGGCAGGAACAATAATTATTAACGCCGCAGCCGCTACAGCAGCACCCCAAAAGCCTGCACACGGTATCGCCGCCACTAGCTTCGATTAAACGGGTCCGAAGCTAACCCAACACAACAGTAACAGTAGCGTATTTCCCTTCAGAGACTTAGGGTACGGTTTAGAACAGGAGAACGAACTAATATATAATAGTATATCCCATTAAAAATAATTAGGCAGTGCTTTATCAAAAATATTTTATAAAAATGTTATAAATGAGACAATTGCAAATATGTACATGGGTAATTATAACATAAAGGGAATAAATGAGAAAAGCAACACTCACATGTTTAAAGCATGACAGGCATCCAGGCTAGTGGAGTTTTTCCATATGTCCCAGCTCATTTGGACGTGCTGCTGGCTTCAGAAGTCAATCAGTCCAGAAGGAGAAATCAGCAGGAGAACCAGCTGGGGAGCCTGCCACAACCTTAATACCTTAAGGCTTTGACATCACAGAAGGGCTGGCTTATCCAGACCCTCCTCTCTCTACATTCTGCCTAAACTTTAAACTATTTTCTCTGATTTCTATAACTTCACTACAAAACACGCCATGGTTCTAACAAACTCATCATTCATCTCAGATTAACGTGGGCATTCTAATGAGATCAAATATGTCCTATCTGGGATACATATTTACAGAGAAAACCCTACTTCTTTACCAGACGGAGTTAGAAGCCCGAGTTTCATGGGATATGTAGATACACCGAGTGAGACTACGAATATATATTTTCATGTTCCTAGCTTAAATCGTTTGCCTAATATCTAACACAAACCAAACAAAGAATCTTTCATGGATTCTTGAAGTTTATACTTCCCTTATAGCTGAACAAGAGCTTACACAGGAAATGCTAGTCGTAAATTCCATTCGGCAATAAAACCTCTCTTCCCCCATACTCTCAGAGAAGGAAAGCCAGGAATTTGCAGCTCAAACTGTGCTCCAAGAAGGGGGCTCAGCCCACGCAGGCTAGCAAGGGAACTACTTATGATATTTCATACCATATCGTGACAATGGGGTTATGGAGAGGCTCCGCACTGTACAACAAAGGATCTAGTCCTAAATGTCCAAGTACAGAGTAGAGGGGTGAAAGCTAGCTCTTCACCCCTATGGGTGCATAACCCTTTATGCAAAGAGTGCAAATAGTTAGCTGTATGCCTTAAGCCTAGCCAGCACTTGTGCCCATGCCTTAAGCCTAGCCAGCACTTGTGCCCCCTGCCTTGATCCTAGCCAGCACTGCACTTGTGCCCATGCCTTAAGCCTAGCCCGCACTTGTGCCCAGGCCTTAAGCCTAGCCTGCACTTGTGCCCATGCCTTAAGCCTAGCCAGCATTTGTGCCCCCTGCCTTGATCCTAGCCAGCACTGCACTTGTGCCCAGGCCTTAAGCCTAGCCCGCACTTGTGCCCAGGCCTTAAGCCTAGCCCGCACTTGTGCCCAGGCCTTAAGCCTAGCCCGCACTTTTGCCCAGTCCTTAAGCCTAGCCCGCACTTGTGCCCAGTCCTTAAGCCTAGCCCGCACTTGTGCCCCGGCCTTAAGCCTAGCCCGCACTTGTGCCCCGGCCTTAAGCCTAGCCCGCACTTGTGCCCCGGCCTTAAGCCTAGCCCGCACTTGTGCCCCGGCCTTAAGCCTAGCCTGCATTTGTGCCCCGGCCTTAAGCCTAGCCCGCACTTGTGCCCCGGCCTTAAGCCTAGCCCGCACTTGTGCTCCGGCCTTAAGCCTAGCCCGCACTTGTGCCCCGGCCTTAAGCCTAGCCCGCACTTGTGCCCCGGCCTTAAG
The DNA here is from genome assembly GCF_032444005.1 of Ranitomeya imitator. Taxonomy (NCBI): domain Eukaryota; kingdom Metazoa; phylum Chordata; class Amphibia; order Anura; family Dendrobatidae; genus Ranitomeya; species Ranitomeya imitator. The sequence goes on from NW_027194233.1 coordinate 112,633, forward strand.
CCTAGCCCGCACTTGTGCCCCGGCCTTAAGCCTAGCCCGCACTTGTGCCCAGGCCTTAAGCCTAGCCCGCACTTGTGCCCAGGCCTTAAGCCTAGCCAGCACTTGTGCCCTCTGCCTTGATCCTAGCCAGCACTGCACTTGTGCCCATGCCTTAAGCCTAGCCCGCACTTGTGCCCAGGCCTTAAGCCTAGCCCGCACTTGTGCCCATGCCTTATGCCTAGCCAGCATTTGTGCCCCCTGCCTTGATCCTAGCCAGCACTGCACTTGTGCCCAGGCCTTAAGCCTAGCCCGCACTTGTGCCCAGGCCTTAAGCCTAGCCCGCACTTGTGCCCAGGCCTTAAGCCTAGCCCGCACTTGTGCCCAGGCCTTAAGCCTAGCTCACACTTGTGCCCAGGCCTTAAGCCTAGCCTGCACTTGTGCCCATGCCTTAAGTCCAGCCAGCATTTGTGCCCCCTGCCTTGATCCTAGCCAGCAGTGCACTTGTGCCCAGGCCTTAAGCCTAGCCAGCACTTGTGCCCCCTGCCTTGATCCTAGCCAGCACTGCACTTGTGCCCATGCCTTAAGCCTAGCCCGCACTTGTGCCCAGGCCTTAAGCCTAGCCTGCACTTGTGCCCATGCCTTAAGCCTAGCCAGCATTTGTGCCCCCTGCCTTGATCCTAGCCAGCACTGCACTTGTGCCCAGGCCTTAAGCCTAGCCCGCACTTGTGCCCAGGCCTTAAGCCTAGCTCGCACTTGTGCCCAGGCCTTAAGCCTAGCCTGCACTTGTGCCCAGGCCTTAAGCCTAGCCCGCACTTGTGCCCAGGCCTTAAGCCTAGCCCGCACTTGTGCCCAGGCCTTAAGCCTATCCCGCACTTGTGCCCAGGCCTTAAGCCTAGCCCGCACTTGTGCCCAGGCCTTAAGCCTAGCCCGCACTTGTGCCCCGGCCTGAAGCCGAGCCCGCACTTGTGCCCCAGCCTTAAGCCTAGCCCGCACTTGTGCCCAGGCCTTAAGCCTAGCCCGCACTTGTGCCCAGGCCTTAAGCCTAGCCTGCACTTGTGCCCAGGCCTTAAGCCTAGCCCGCACTTGTGCCCAGGCCTTAAGCCTAGCCAGCACTTGTGCCCCCTGCCTTGATCCTAGCCAGCACTGCACTTGTGCCCATGCCTTAAGCCTAGCCCGCACTTGTGCCCAGGCCTTAAGCCTAGCCTGCACTTGTGCTCATGCCTTAAGCCTAGCCAGCATTTGTGCTCCCTGTCTTGATCCTAGCCAGCACTGCACCTGTGCCCAGGCCTTAAGCCTAGCCCACACTTGTGCCCAGGCCTTAAGCCTAGCCAGCACTTGTGCCCAGGCCTTAAGCCTAGCTTACACTTGTGCCCAGGCCTTAAGCCTAGCTTACACTTGTGCCCAGGCCTTAAGCCTAGCCTGCACTTGTGCCCATGCCTTAAGCCTAGCCCGCACTTGTGCCCCGGCCTTAAGCCTAGCCCGCACTTGTGCTCCGGCCTTAAGCCTAGCCCGCACTTGTGCCCCGGCCTTAAGCCTAGCCAGCATTTGTGCCCCCTGCCTTGATCCTAGCCAGCACTGCACTTGTGCCCAGGCCTTAAGCCTAGCCCGCACTTGTGCCCAGGCCTTAAGCCTAGCCCGCACTTGTGCCCAGGCCTTAAGCCTAGCCCGCACTTGTGCCCAGGCCTTAAGCCTAGCCCACACTTGTGCCCAGGCCTTAAGCCTAGCCTGCACTTGTGCCCAGGCCTTAAGCCTAGCCCGCACTTGTGCCCAGGCCTTAAGCCTAGCCCGCACTTTATGCAAAGAGTGCAAAGAGTTAGCTGTATGTCTTAAGCCTAGCCAGCACTTGTGCCCATGCCTTAAGCCTAGCCAGCACTTGTGCCCCCTGCCTTGATCCTAGCCAGCACTGCACTTGTGCCCATGCCTTAAGCCTAGGCCGCACTTGTGCCCAGGCCTTAAGCCTAGCCTGCACTTGTGCCCATGCCTTAAGTCTAGCCAGCATTTGTGCCCCCTGCCTTGATCCTAGCCAGCACTGCACTTGTGCCCAGGCCTTAAGCCTAGCCCGCACTTCTGCCCAGGCCTTAAGCCTAGCCCGCACTTGTGCCCAGGCCTTAAGCCTAGCCCTCACTTGTGCCCAGGCCTTAAGCCTAGCCCGCACTTTTGAGCCTCTTGAATGCTTGTTTGTTTGTTTTTGTCTTCAGCTTCATGTTGGTTATGCACATAGGGCCAGCTTTACGCTCTTTGCTCTTGTCCCGTCTGAATGTGCATGCACGACTGTAATTGGGGAAGAAGGCATTACCCATTTACGGAGGACAGACAAGAATTGCCTGGTCGCTTGGAGCATGGGGTTATGGAGAGGCTCCGCACTGTACAACAAAGGATCTAGTCCTAAATGTCCAAGTACAGAGTAGAGGGGTGAAAGCTAGCTCTTCACCCCTATGGGTGCCTAACCCTTTATGCAAAGAGTGCAAATAGTTAGCTGTATGCCTTAAGCCTAGCCAGCACTGCACTTGTGCCCAGGCCTTAAGCCTAGCCCGCACTTGTGCCCAGGCCTTAAGCCTAGCCCGCACTTGTGCCCAGGCCTTAAGCCTAGCCCGCACTTGTGCCCAGTCCTTAAGCCTAGCCCGCACTTGTGCCCAGTCCTTAAGCCTAGCCCGCACTTGTGCCCCGGCCTTAAGCCTAGCCCGCACTTCTGCCCCGGCCTTAAGCCTAGCCCGCACTTGTGCCCCGGCCTTAAGCCTAGCCTGCACTTGTGCCTCGGCCATAAGCCTAGCCTGCACTTGTGCCCCGGCCTTAAGCCTAGCCCGCATTTGTGCCCCGGCCTTAAGCCTAGCCCGCACTTGTGCTCCGGCCTTAAGCCTAGCCTGCACTTGTGCCCTGGCCTTAAGCCTAGCCCGCACTTGTGCCCCGGCCTTAAGCCTAGCCCGCACTTGTGCCCCGGCCTTAAGCCTAGCCCGCACTTGTGCCTCGGCCTTAAGCCTAGCCCGCACTTGTGCCCAGGCCTTAAGCCTAGCCCGCACTTGTGCCCAGTCCTTAAGCCTAGCCCGCACTTGTGCCCCGGCTTAAGCCTAGCCCGCACTTCTGCCCCGGCCTTAAGCCTAGCCCGCACTTGTGCCCCGGCCTTAAGCCTAGCCCGCACTTGTGCCCCGGCCTTAAGCCTAGCCTGCACTTGTGCCCCGGCCATAAGCCTAGCCTGCACTTGTGCCCCGGCCTTAAGCCTAGCCCGCATTTGTGCCCCGGCCTTAAGCCTAGCCCGCACTTGTGCTCCGGCCTTAAGCCTAGCCTGCACTTGTGCCCCGGCCTTAAGCCTAGCCCGCACTTGTGCCCCGGCCTTAAGCCTAGCCCGCACTTGTGCCCCGGCCTTAAGCCTAGCCCGCACTTGTGCCCCGGCCTTAAGCCTAGCCCGCACTTGTGCCCAGGCCTTAAGCCTAGCCCGCACTTGTGCCCAGTCCTTAAGCCTAGCCCGCACTTCTGCCCCGGCCTTAAGCCTAGCCCGCACTTGTGCCCCGGCCTTAAGCCTAGCCCGCACTTGTGCCCAGGCCTTAAGCCTAGCCCGCACTTGTGCCCCGGTCTTAAGCCTAGCCCGCACTTGTGCCCCGGCCTTAAGCCTAGCCCGCACTTGTGCCCAGGCCTTAAGCCTAGCCCGCACTTGTGCCCAGGCCTTAAGCCTAGCCCGCACTTGTGCCCAGGCCTTAAGCCTAACCCGCACTTGTGCCCAGGCCTTAAGCCTAGCCCGCACTTGTGCCCAGGCCTTAAGCCCTAGCCCGCACTTGTGCCCAGGCCTTAAGCATAGCCCGCACTTGTGCCCAGGCCTTAAACCTAGCCCGCACTTGTGCCCAGGCCTTAAGCCTAGCCCGCACTTGTGCCCAGGCCTTAAGCCTAACCCGCACTTGTGCCCAGGCCTTAAGCCTAGCCCGCACTTGTGCCCAGGCCTTAAGCCTAGCCCGCACTTGTGCCCAGGCCTTAAGCCTAGCCCGCACTTGTGCCCAGGCCTTAAGCGTAACCCGCACTTGTGCCCAGTCCTTAAGCCTAGCTCGCACTTGTGCCCAGGCCATAAGCCCTAGCCCGCACTTGTGCCCAGGCCTTAAGCCTAGCCCGCACTTGTGCCCAGGCCTTAAGCCTAGCCCGCACTTGTGCCCAGGCCTTAAGCCTAGCCCGCACTTGTGCCCAGGCCTTAAGCCTAGCCCGCACTTGTGCCCAGGCCTTAAGCCTAGCCCGCACTTGTGCCCAGGCCTTAAGCCTAGCCCGCACTTGTGCCCAGGCCTTAAGCCTAGCCCGCACTTGTGCCCAGGCCTTAAGCCTAGCCCGCACTTTATGCAAAGAGTGCAAAGAGTTAGCTGTATGTCTTAAGCCTAGCCAGCACTTGTGCCCATGCCTTAAGCCTAGCCAGCACTTGTGCCCCCTGCCTTGATCCTAGCCAGCACTGCACTTGTGCCCATGCCTTAAGCCTAGCCCGCACTTGTGCCCAGGCCTTAAGCCTAGCCTGCACTTGTGCCCATGCCTTAAGCCTAGCCAGCATTTGTGCCCCCTGCCTTGATCC
>NW_027194234.1:0-52309 GCF_032444005.1 Ranitomeya imitator
CAAATCCACGTCACTTGTGTCCCTCAAAAAACCAGAACCCGGCCTTGCCGCGCCACCAATTTCCAGTGGCCCCGGAAAAGCTTCCTCATTAAAAATATAATCATCCCCATCATCCTCCTCGTCCTCCTCCTCCTCTTCGTCCGCTACCTCGTCCTGTACACTGCCCTGGCCAGACAATGGCTCACTGTCATCAAGGCTTTCCTCTTCCTCAGCTGCAGTTGCCTGATCCTTTATGTGCGTCAAACTTTGCATCAGCAGACGCATTAGGGGGATGCTCATGCTTATTATGGCGTTGTCTGCACTAACCAGCCGTGTGCATTCCTCAAAACACTGAAGGACTTGACACATGTCTTGAATCTTCAACCACTGCACACCTGACAACTCCATGTCTGCCATCCTACTGCCTGCCCGTGTATGTGTATCCTCCCACAAAAACATAACAGCCCGCCTCTGTTCACACAGTCTCTGAAGCATGTGCAGTGTTGAGTTCCACCTTGTTGCAACGTCTATGATTAGGTGATGCTGGGGAAGGTTCAAAGAACGCTGATAGGTCTGCATACTGCTGGAGTGTACGGGCGAACGGCGGATATGTGAGCAAAGTCCACGCACTTTGAGGAGCAGGTCGGATAACCCCGGATAACTTTTCAGGAAGCACTGCACCACCAGGTTTAAGGTGTGAGCCAGGCAAGGAATGTGTTTCAGTTGGGAAAGGGAGATGGCAGCCATGAAATTCCTTCCGTTATCACTCACTACCTTGCCTGCCTCAAGATCTACAGTGCCCAGCCACGACTGTGTTTCTTTCTGCAAGAACTCGGACAGAACTTCCGCGGTGTGTCTGTTGTCGCCCAAACACTTCATAGCCAATACAGCCTGCTGACGTTTGCCAGTAGCTGCCCCATAATGGGAGACCTGGTGTGCAACAGTGGCAGCTGCGGATGGAGTGGTTGTGCGACTGCGATCTGTGGACGAGCTCTCGCTTCTGCAGGAGGACGAAGAGGAGGAGGAGGGAGTGCGAACGGCTACAGCCAATTGTTTCCTAGACCGTGGGCTAGGCAGAACTGTCCCAAACTTGCTGTCCCCTGTGGACCCTGCATCCACCACATTTACCCAGTGTGCCGTGATGGACACGTAACGTCCCTGGCCATGCCTACTGGTCCATGCATCTGTTGTCAGGTGCACCTTTGTGCTCACAGATTGCCTGAGTGCATGGACGATGCGCTCTTTAACATGCTGGTGGAGGGCTGGGATGGCTTTTCTGGAAAAAAAGTGTCGACTGGGTAGCTCGTAGCGTGGTACAGCGTAGTCCATCAGGGCTTTGAAAGCTTCGCTTTCAACTAACCGGTAGGGCATCATCTCTAACGAGATTAGTCTAGCTATGTGTGCGTTCAAACCCTGTGTACGCGGATGCGAGGCTAAGTACTTCCTTTTTCTAACCATAGTCTCATGTAGGGTGAGCTGGACTGGAGAGCTGGAGATCGTGGAACTAGCGGGGGTGCCGGTGGACATGGCAGACTGAGAGACGGTGGGAGATGGTATTGTTGCCACCGGTGCCCTAGATGCAGTGTTTCCTACTACGAAACTGGTGATTCCCTGACCCTGACTGCTTTGGCCTGGCAAAGAAACCTGCACAGATACTGCAGGTGGTGCGGAAAATGGTGGCCCTACACTGCCGGAAGGGATGTTGCGTTGCTGACTAGCTTCATTGGCCGAGGGTGCTACAACCTTAAGGGACGTTTGGTAGTTAGTCCAGGCTTGCAAATGCACGGTGGTTAAATGTCTATGCATGCAACTTGTATTGAGACTTTTCAGATTCTGTCCTCTGCTTAAGGTAGTTGAACATTTTTGACAGATGACTTTGCGCTGATCAATTGGATGTTGTTTAAAAAAATGCCAGACTGCACTCTTTCTAGCATCGGATACCTTTTCAGGCATTGCAGACTGAGCTTTAACCGGATGGCCACGCTGTCCTCCCAACAGGTTTTGGCTTTGCCACGCGTTTTGGGCAAGATACGGGCCCGGCAGATGGAACCTGTTGCGATGTTGATGCCTGCTGCGGCCCCTCCCCCTCCGCTTCAGAACTGCTGCCGCCTGCACCCTGTTCCCCCAATGGCTGCCAATCGGGGTCAAGAACTGGGTCATCTATTACCTCTTCTTGTAGCTCGTGTGCAACTTCGTCTGTGTCACCGTGTCGGTCGGTGGTATAGCGTTCGTGATGGGGCAACATAGTCTCATCAGGGTCTGATTCTTGATCAGCACCCTGCGAGGGCAATGTTGTGGTCTGAGTCAAAGGACCAGCATAGTAGTCTGGCTGTGGCTGTGCATCAGTGCACTCCATGTCAGATTCAACTTGTAATGGGCATGGACTGTTAACTGCTTCACTTTCTAAGCCAGGGACGGTATGTGTAAAGAGCTCCATGGAGTAACCCGTTGTGTCGCCTGCTGCATTCTTCTCTGTTGTTGTTTTTGCTGAAGAGGACAAGGAAGCGACTTGTCCCTGACCGTGAACATCCACTAACGATGCGCTGCATTGACATTTAACAGTTTCACGAGAGGAGGCAAAAGAGCTAGAGGCTGAGTCAGCAAGATAAGCCAAAACTTGCTCTTGCTGCTCCGGCTTTAAAAGCGGTTTTCCTACTCCCAGAAAAGGGAGCGTTCGAGGCCTTGTGTAGCCAGACGACGAACCTGGCTCCACAGCTCCAGACTTAGGTGCAATATTTTTTTTCCCACGACCAGCTGATGCTCCACCACTACCACTACCCTCATTACCAGCTGACAATGAACGCCCCCGGCCACGACCTCTTCCACCATACTTCCTCATTGTTTTAAAAACGTAAACAAACTAACGGTATTTGTTGCTGTCACACAAATTACACGGTGAGCTATAACTTCAGTATGATTTAGCTACCCCTTTACAGGTGAGTGAGACCACAACGAAAATCAGGCACAATGTTACACACTCTGTTGTTGGTGGCAACAAATGAGAGAGATGCCACACACGCAGGACTGTCACTGAAGCACAAATGTAAATATTAATCTCCCACTGATTTGATTTTTTTTTTTTTTTAAGGGAGACTTTAGGAAAAAAAAATAATAGAATAAAATGATTTTTTCAGGAAGAATTTAGAAACCAAATAAAATAAAATGATTTTTTCAGGGAGAATTTAGAAAACAAATAAAACAAAAAAAGGCTTTCTATGGCCCACTGAGTGAGAGATGACGCACACAGGAGTCAGGAGTGGCACACAAGCCCAGAGGCCAATATTTATCTCCCACTGATTGATGTAGTGATTTTTTCAGGTAGATTTTGGAACCCAAATCAAGCTAAAAAAAATAATAGGCTTTCTATGGCCCACAATTGGAGAGAGAGAGAGAGATGGCACACCCAGGAGTCAAGACTGGCACACAAGCAGAAAGGGCAATATTAATCTCCCACTGATTTGTTTTTTTTTTTTTTTTTCAGGGAGACTTTAGGAAAAAAATAATAGAATAAAATGATTTTTTCAGGAAGAATTTAGAAACCAAAGAAAATAAAATGATTTTTTCAGGGAGAATTTAGAAAACAAATAAAACAAAAAAAGGCTTTCTATGGCCCACTGAGTGAGAGATGACGCACACAGGAGTCAGGAGTGGCACACAAGCCCAGAGGCCAATATTTATCTCCCACTGATTGATGTAGTGATTTTTTCAGGTAGATTTTGGAACCCAAATCAAGCTAAAAAAATAATAGGCTTTCTATGGCCCACAATTGGAGAGAGAGAGAGAGATGGCACACCCAGGAGTCAAGACTGGCACACAAGCAGAAAGGGCAATATTAATCTCCCACTGATTTGTTTTTTTTTTTTTTTTTTCAGGGAGACTTTAGGAAAAAAAAATAGAATAAAATGATTTTTTCAGGAAGAATTTAGAAACCAAAGAAAATAAAATGATTTTTTCAGGGAGAATTTAGAAAACAAATAAAACAAAAAAAGGCTTTCTATGGCCCACTGAGTGAGAGATGACGCACACAGGAGTCAGGAGTGGCACACAAGCCCAGAGGCCAATATTTATCGCCCACTGATTGATGTAGTGAGTTTTTCAGGTAGATTTTGGAACCCAAATCAAGCTAAAAAAATAATAGGCTTTCTATGGCCCACAATTGGAGAGAGAGAGAGAGAGATGGCACACCCAGGAGTCAAGACTGGCACACAAGCAGAAAGGGCAATATTAATCTCCCACTGATTTGTTTTTTTTTTGTTTTTTTTTCAGGGAGACTTTAGGAAAAAAAAAATAGAATAAAATGATTTTTTTCATGAAGAATTTAGAAACCAAAGAAAATAAAATGATTTTTTCAGGGAGAATTTAGAAAACAAATAAAACAAAAAAAGGCTTTCTATGGCCCACTGAGTGAGAGATGACGCACACAGGAGTCAGGAGTGGCACACAAGCCCAGAGGCCAATATTTATCTCCCACTGATTGATGTAGTGATTTTTTCAGGTAGATTTTGGAACCCAAATCAAGCTAAAAAAATAATAGGCTTTCTATGGCCCACAATTGGAGAGAGAGAGAGAGATGGCACACCCAGGAGTCAAGACTGGCACACAAGCAGAAAGGGCAATATTAATCTCCCACTGATTTGTTTTTTTTTTTTTTTTTTTTTTTCAGGGAGACTTTAGGAAAAAAAAAAATAGAATAAAATGATTTTTTCATGAAGAATTTAGAAACCAAATAAAATAAAATGATTTTTTCAGGGAGAATTTAGAAAACAAATAAAGCAAAAAAAGGCTTTCTATGGCCCACTGAGTGAGAGATGACGCACACAGGAGTCAGGAGTGGCCCACAAGCCCAGAGGCCAATATTTATCTCCCACTTTTTTTTTTTTGTTCCAGGGAAAATTTATAAACCCAATAAAAAAAATAATAAATAGGCTTTCTATGGCCCACTATCTGAGAGACAGAGAGAGATGGCACGCTTAGGACTGGCACACAAGCCCAAAGGCCAATATTAATCTCCCACTGATTGATTTATTGATTTTTTCAGGTAGAATTTAGAACCCAAATAAAGCAAAAAAAAAAAAAAAAGGGCTTTCTATGGCCCACTGAGTGAGTGATGATGCCCACAGGAGTCAGGAGTGGCACACAAGCCCTGAGGCCAATATTTTTCTCCCACTGATTGATGTAGTGATTTTTTCAGGTAGATTTTAGAACCAAAATCAAGCAAAAAAATAAATAGGCTTTCTATGGCCCACTGAGTGAGTGATGATGCACACAGGAGTCAAGAGTGGCACACAAGCCCTGAGGCCAATATTTTTCTCCCACTGATTGATGTAGTGATTTTTTCAGGTAGATTTTATAACCCAAATCAAGCAAAAAAATAAATAGGCTTTCTATGGCCCACTGAGTGAGAGATGACACAGACAGGGATGGCACTCTAGCAGAAATGTCAATCTTAATCTCCCACAAAAAAAAAAAAAAAAAACAGGGAGTGTCCTTCAATTACTATCTCCCTGCAGTAATCTCAGCCAGGTATGGCAGGCAGCAATAAGGAGTGGACTGATGCACAAATTAAATAAAAAGTGTGTACAAACCAAAAAGATAGCTGTGCAGAAAGGAAGGAACAAGAGGATTTGTGCTTTGAAAAAAGCAGTTGGTTTGCACAGCGGCGTACACACAGCAATGCAGCTATCAGGGAGCCTTCTAGGGCAGCCCAATGAGCTACAGCGCTGAGGGGGAAAAAAAAAAAAATGTAGCTTCCACTGTCCCTGCACACCGAGGGTGGTGTTGGGCAGTGGAAATCGCTACAGCACAAGCGGTTTGGTGGTTAATGGACCCTGCCTAACGCTATCCCTGCTTCTGACGAAGCGGCAGCAACCTCTCCCTAAGCTCAGATCAGCAGCAGTAACATGGCGGTCGGCGGGAACTCCCCTTTATAGCCCCTGTGACGCCGCAGACAGCAAGCCAATCACTGCAATGCCCTTCTCTAAGATGGTGGGGACCAGGACCTATGTCATCACGCTGCCCACACTCTGCGTTTACCTTCATTGGCTGAGAAATGGCGCTTTTCGCGTCATTGAAACGCGACTTTGGCGCGAAAGTCGCGTACCGCATGGCCGACCCCGCACAGGGGTCGGATCGGGTTTCATGAAACCCGACTTTGCCAAAAGTCGGCGACTTTTGAAAATGAACTACCCGTTTCGCTCAACCCTAATAATAATAATAATAATAATAATAAATATAGTCAGTCTTGACCATAAATTATACTTTGTCTCCACCTAGTGGTGAGATATTATGTACATGGATCTAAAAATAAAAAGGACAGAAAAAAATCATTTCATTTTTGTAACTTTTAAAATGTAAACGATGAAAATATATATTGTTTTTGCCTAAAATACAAAGGAAACATACAAAGGAAATGTGTCGTCTTTAACTTTAGGCCTTTTAGAGATCATTTCATCTTCAACTTGCCTAACTGTTCACAATAACAGTAATTTATACCAGGGGTGCTCAAACTTTGACATGCCACTGTATACAGCTCTGGCACCACATCAAAACCCTGTCATGGGCAGCCCAATGTCCAGACCTGAACCCCATTGAAAACCTCTGGAATGTAATCAAGAGGATGATGAATAGTCACAAGCCATCAAACAAAGAAGAACTGCTTACATTTTTGCACCAGAAGCAATGTGAAAGACTGGTGGAAAGCATGCCAAGACGCATGAAAGCTGTGATTAAAAATCATGGTTATTCCACAAAATATTGATTTCTGAACTCTTCTGAGTTAAAACATTAATGTTGTTTTTTCTAAATGATTATGAACTTGTTTTCGTAGCATTATTTGAGGTCTGGAAGCACTGTTTTTTTTTATTTTTACCATTTTTCTTTGTCAGAAGAAAAATACAAAATGTATTGCTTCGAAATTCGGAGACATGTTTCAGAAGTTTATAGACTAAATGAACAATTTACATTTAACTCAAAAATATACCTACAAAAAGAAAAATCAGACAAACTGAACATTTTGCAGTGGACTCTTAATTTTTGCACGAGCTGTATGTTCCCCATCCAGCTATGTATGATCCCCATCCTGGTATACAACCCTGGCAAAAATTATGGAATCACCGGCCTTGGAGGATGTTCATTCAGTTGTTTAATTTTGTAAAAAAAAAGTTAATGTATAAATTATGTTCTGAAGACACATCAGTGTGGCACCCTAGGAGTCCGGTTGGCACAGTTCCATTGCCTCCATCACAGGGGGTGATGTCATGCCTTTCCTACTCCAGACCAGAAGGGTGAGCTCTAACACCCGGTTTCAGGGGAGCTTCCCTATAAGTTCTAGCCTGCGTGGTTAGTCTAGTGAGAAGTCTGAAAGTGAGAGGAGAGGAGGGAAATCGAGGTGAACCTGGGGAGTGGAGCTGTAGGCAGGCGGCTCACTCCAGAAGAGAGCACTGACAAAAAGGATGCCAGAGTCCTTGGCTGTGTGGGTGCGCCCCAACAGCCGAATCTGGAGGGCAGGGAATTGCAAGCTCCCTGGCCACACTGAACACCTGGAGGCACTGCAGCAGACCAAGAGCCTGGGCTGACAGTGAAAAGGCAGTGCCCATGATAGGCTCACACTGTCTGCCATAAAGGTTAGAAGCAACATGCAGGAGAGGAACTTGAGCAGAGCTTAAAGCAGCAACGGCCTAGAGAATAGTGCGGAAGGAAGGGCTCCGAACCCAAGTTGCTTCCAGGCTACCCTGACCCCATCATCATCTGTTATCCGTGCCCCAGATTGACAAGTAAAGGTAAAGGAAACTGCAATCCTTGTGTCCTTGAGTCATTTCTCGCACCCTCAGTCCTGCACCCTATCATCTACGATCCCTTACCAACTATACCGGTAGCCCTGGGGCCCCGCTCCACCTGTGTGGAACAGAACCATCCCAGCTGCCTCACCATCAGCCCCAGCGGTCCCCTTAAGCAGCGTCAGCCATCCATTGCCGAATACCACAAGTGGCGTCACGAACAAATCCCCTATAACCTTTATTCCCCCTTCATTCTCATTTTTATTGAATGCACAGGGCAATGGACCAGGTCACTGCTTTCGTGAGCACTCCCTTAAGAACCATCGGACCCAGCCCGAGTATCCCATGGACCTAGCGGGTGCTCCATGAGCAAAGAGCAGGAAGACGCCCACTTTGCATCCTTGGTCTTCTTCCTCATGTGACTGGAATTGGACAGATTTACCCCTGGCAGAGACCTTTTTGTATTGTGATTGGTGCAGGGCAGACAGTTGGTCGCCATATTTCTCATTCCATAATTTTGACTTTATTGTGGAACCGTGTGGTTTAGTAGCATGAAGTAGAGAGGTGCCCATAACAAAAATCATAGTAGGCAGCCAAGACAGAGCTTTTTGTGTTTACCTCAACTTCAGCAACCTTTTCTTCTCATTTTGAGTCAATTTTCCATACTTTTGTTTGCTTGCAGTGCAGTTACCATATAGAGTCAAATTCTCACTGGTTCTTTGCACTCAATAACAACATGCAACAGGTCCAACCAGCAACATCCTGGAGCACAGATGTATAAAATGTAAAGAAAGCTGATGCACCAAAGCTTTACAGAGAATCTATCATGCAGTTCATAAAAAGTTTAATAAATTTATACCTTGGTATCTGCTATCCAATGTCTTATTCCAGAGACTTCCCAATAAGTTATTAAGACTATGGGCCGGACATAGAATCTGCCTCCAGAGATTATTTTAAATGAGAGAAGGCATTACCAGTGTGAGACATGTAATCACTGGCAGTCTGCCCTGATAATCACGTACATCTTTGCAGTGATATCAGAATTAACATAGAACAGCAGAGCTAACACAGAACAGCAGAAGTGAACGTTAGCTAATTAAAAACACATTTTCAGTTGTCCTCCCACATTGCTGTCAGCTCTGCTGTATTGACACTCCTCACCACACACTGGCTGCCTATGAGCTGGAATCTGAAGCACTGTTACAGGACAGAAATCAGGTTTAACATGCAACCAAAACAGCAGACACCAATCTCTGTAATAAACCTCCAAGCTCAAAATACTACGCTCCTTCAACCTCCAAACCAGGCAGCAGAACTGATCACTGACACTAGCTGTAGTCAAGGCTGGGTCTATATAGAGGAGGAGATTGCAAAAATCCACTTCAGCTGAGAGACCCAGCTCACAGCAACTCAGCAACAAGGTTAACTCCTGCACTGCTGGCACAAAGCAGTCAGGTCAGAATACAGGAGAAGAGCTTCTGTTCACTGTGTGTGAACGAGGCCCAGAGCACTGCAGTTCTCTGGAACCTCTCTGTCGCGGTAGCCCCGTTACACTTTGTTTTTTATAATCAGGCACAGATGGCAGCACTATGAGATGACAACTGTAGATGTAAAAGTGTTTGTAATGAGACAAAGTTCACTTCTGCCATACAGTTAGTTCCGATCTCACTGCAGAGCTGTTTGATTATGAGAGTAGTGTCAGTCATTACATGTCTCACACTGGTAACATCCCCTTTCATTTAAAATAGTCTCTTGATGCAGATTCTCAGAAAGATCTTTGTCTTATTTACATATAAGAAAAATGTGGATTTCTCAGGAATAAGATATTGGATCTCAGCTATCAAGATATTATTTTATTCAACTTACCATGACTTACATGTCGATATAGACAGCAAAGGAGGGTAAATTCTATTAACAGATAACATTTTTTGTTGAGGGCTCAAAAAATCTATTATTAAATATGACTACACTTATTATAAAGGGCACATGATTTGTAAGCTTAAACTTAAAAATATGCCTTTGGCTGAATCTTTATCTCTTAGTGTCCTTTATTAGCCAAACAGGCTGCTCATTATCTGTACCCGCTTTATATACTTTAAGCTGAAAAAGCTAAATAAGGGTTGAAATTTATGAAGCTAAAAACAGAATTATGGGACAAAATGTTATAAATGGAAATTTTGGAAATTCACAGTCTTTAAATAATGTCCAACTTTTCCACCTTGACTTTGGTCTTCAATTTCTCCATAATCTGTATTCAACTGCTACCAATGATTCTCTAGAGTGCCGGACCTTTTCTTAAACCTGCAACCCCAGAATAACTTTGAAATATTCTAGTAATACTTCTTGTAAAAGCTGCTTTGACTTCTGTGTTCCTTAGACTGTATAACAAAGGGTTCGTCATAGGAATCACTAATGTGTTTAGTAGGGATACTGATTTTAGGTTACGAAGTTGACCTTGCGGTAACAAGTAGACAAAAAACAAAGACAAGTAAAGTGTTATAATGACACTGAGGTGAGAGGAACAGGTAGAAAAAGCTTTAAATCTCCCTTCTGCAGTCTGAATCTTCGAAATAACATAAATAATGAAAACATACGATATTAAAGTTAGGAAGCAACTCGGCAGTGCTATACAAGCAGCTTCAATGCGCAACAAATATTTTACTTCCGACACATCACCACACAACAACTGTAACAAAGGTTCTAGATCACAAAAGAGATGGTTGACAATGTGTTGCTTACAGAAAGAAAAGGATGATAACGTACTTAAGGCAGGTATAGGATCTAGAAAGCTGAGAAGACAAGTCCCGGTGGCTAGCAAAGAAGTTACCGTTCTGTTCAAAATAAGATGATAGCGCAGCGGGTTACAGATGGCCACATAGCGGTCATACGACATTACCGTTAATATGAGGATTTCATTACTTTGAAGGGCAATAAACATGTACATCTGTGACAAGCAATATCCATAGGAAATTAATCTCATGTCTAGGAACGTTTGAAGAAACTTGGGGAAGATAAATGATGTGAAGCAAATGTCTATCAAGGACAAATTACATAAGAAAAAATACATTGGATTATGAAGTTGAGAATCAGCATAAATGATAAGAATGAGGATGATGTTCTCCACAAGGCAGAGAATGTATAAAGCCAGAAATATGAAGAATAAGAGCATTTGTATGTTTGGATATTCATAGAATCCCAATAAGATAAATCCATTCTCGAGTGACCTGTTAAATGCGCTCATTCGATTCCAAATCATAAAATGTATCAAACTTGCCTAGATCAGTATCCGTTCATAACATGTGAGGCAGAGTAGAGTCAAATTTGGCATGCTAGTTAATGTAGTTCTACTAAACACATGGTTGAAGATGGTAGCCCACTATGTGAATGTAAGTCAAAAGATATAGAATCACTATGGCATGAGTCCACAATTCTGCAATGTTAAAAGTGAAATAATTACTCCCATTAAGTTTCGTATTCATTAAATGTGTGTATATGCATGTAATGTAATATGAGTGTATTAATGTACTCATGTACTGCTGCCCTCTCCAGTATCCAGGACTATTCTTCTCCTCTTCTCAGTGACGTCATAAACGAATAGGGTACCAATATGGCACAAATATGGCAAATACGGATTCGGCAATCACTCATCTCTACCAGTCGGCTCATTTTATGCTTCATGTGTGAGCCAGAAGTCTCTTTTAGGTTAGATGCACAGGACGATATTCACTCATACAAGAGAATTGGGCCAATCATACGAATGACACTCTGTTCAAACTTTGATCAGAGTGTGAGCGAGCATAGTGTGATCCGATTCTCTCAAATGAGGAGAAGATGCCAAAACAAATTTTTCCATCTTCTCCATTCTGTGAGGCCACAGAAATCAGACTGCTCTTAGATGTCATCTAACACCAGCACATCCTAAGTAGTGTGAATAGGTGCCAGCTAACATAAGAAAGCTAAGAAAATATAAAGCTGCACTCAGGATTGCTTAGAATGGTACATTTAGGAAATTGGAACAACTGCATTACTGCTATAGAACATTGGTTAAGTGCTATGTTATGTACATGTGACATTTTGGAAAACTCGAAATGCAATATTGCTATAGCAAAAATTTACAGTAAAAAGAAGGTACTTAGAACATAGATTGGCCAATGTTTATGAGCTCAACTACAATGTCAATGCGTACCTTACAGTTGGGTCTCTGTCCTGACCTTATATCTGTCTTGGACTTAAAGCCTACAATATATGGGGCAGGAAGGAACCAGCTAGTTAAAACCACCTGAATCTAATGGGATTGGGCATGAATGTGCACATGTCACATGAGTTTGCTACAAACAGAAAAAACTGACAAGTTCATATACAGTACATTGACGAATCTATGTGCTAAGTACCTAAGTGGAAATAAATGGTTGCACATCCATTTGGAAGAATGTTTCAAGTGGGGTATCACAACTCTCTACCCTGGCCCAGATGTTGCTCAACATTTTCATAAATTATTTAGATAAAGGAACTGAAGGTGAACTTATCAAATTTTCAGACAATGCAAAGCTAGGAGGCATAGCTAGCTAAAGGTACCATCACACTCAGCGACGCTGCAGCGATATAGACAACGAGCCGACCTAAACTAGATCGCTGGAGCATCGCTGTTTAGGTCTCTGTAGAGACGTCAAACACAGCAACTCCAGAACGATGCAGGAGCGATCCAGTGACGTAATGGCGACTCACTTATCGTTCTCGCTGGTTGTTAGCTCCATGAAAAACGTTGCTGGCGTCGTTGCTTTTGATGTCAAACATGACGATACACGCCGAACTGGCGACGAAATAAAGTTCTGGACTTCTAGCTCCGACCAGCGATGTCACAGCGGGATCCAGATCGCTGCTGCGTGTCAAACACAACGAGATCGCTATCCAGGACGCTGCAACGTCACGGATTGTTGTCGTTCTCATTGCAAAGTTGCTGAGTGTGATTGTACCTTAGCACTAGAGAAGACAGAGAAAGGACTCAGATGGATCTAGATAAGCCTGAACAATGGGCAGCGACTAATAGAATGGTATTTAACAGGGAGAAATGCAAGATTCTACATCTGGGCAAGAAAAATGAAAATTACCTCTACAGAATTTGAGGAATAGAACTAAGCAACAGCACGTGTGAAAAAGACTTAGGTATACTAATAGATCACAGACTGCACTTGAGTCAACAGTGTGATGCAGCAGCAAGAAATGCAAACACAGTTCTAGGATGTATTAAGAGAAGCATAGAGTCTAGATCACGTTAAGTAATTATGCAGCTCAACTCCTCCTTGATCAGGCCTCATCTAGAACAGTGTCTAGATCTGGACACCATATTTTAAAAAAGTCATTGAAAAACTGGAGTAAGTTCAGAGAAGAATGACCAGGATGGTGAGCGGACTGCAAAGTATATCCTGCAAGGAACAATTAATGGATTTAGAAATTTTTACTTTGCACAAAAGAAGGCTATGAGGAGACTTAATAGATGTCTACAAATATCTGAAGGGATGTCACAATCATTATTCTCATTTGCACATGGAAACATGTAAGCAACGGAATGAAACCGAAAGGGAGAAGATACAGATTAGATAATAGAAAGAAAAAATTTTGACAGTGAGGGTGATCAATGAGTGGAACAGGCTGCCACAAGAGGTGGTGAGTTCTCCTTCAATAGAAGACTTCAAACAGAGGCTGGACACACATCTGTCTGAGATTTTTTAGTGAATCCTGCATTGAGCAGGTTCCTTCCATCTCTAACATTCTATGATTCTATAAACATACTCCTACACATTGCATGTATACCAACTTATACTACAGTTAATTTCTTTCATTTTTGCTTTCTTGCATTCAGTACAAACAAGGTTGTGACCGTCCTTTCTTTGAGCATTACATATATAGATTTATTATAATTTATACAATGTGATTTTCTGGATTTTATTTTTGATATTCTATCTCTCAATGTTAAAATTGACCTACCCGTAAAATTATAAAATTAACCTACCCTTAAAATTATAATGCATAGTGCATGCCTTTGAGGATGGACTGTTTTTACTGGGTCTGAAACGCGTCAGGCTTATGGGGGCATCCCCATGATGTTGTTTTTTATCGCTGAATATGTTTAAATAAAGAAATCATTTTTTACTGAAAGGATTCCTGTGCCGGAAGTCTTCTATTTCTATTTGCACACATGTGGTAATCAGCCACTGATCTCCAGGAACGAACGGTCTCAGGTATATTTTAGTGAGTGAAGTTTTCTCTTCTCTTTTTCTATGTCCTTAAACTTATAGACTGTTCATGTGTTCATCAGTGGGCAAACTTACAAAATCAGCACATATATATATATATATATATATATACTGTATATATATATATGTATATATATATATATATATATACAGTTAGGTCCATATATATTTGGACAGAGACAACATTTTTCTAATTTTGGTTATAGACATTACCACAATTAATTTTAAACAAAACAATTCAGATGCAGTTGAAGTTCAGACTTTCAGCTTTCATTTGAGGGTATCCACATTAAAATTGGATGAAGGGTTTAGGAGTTTCAGCTCCTTAACATGTGCCACCCTGTTTTTAAAGGGACCAAAAGTAATTGGACAATTGACTCCAAGGCTATTTCATGGACAGGTGTGGGCAATCCCTTCATTATGGCATTCTCAATTAAGCAGATAAAAGGCCTGGAGTTGATTTGAGTTGTGGTGCTTGCATTTGGAAGGTTTTGCTCTGAAGCAAACATGCGGTCAAAGGAGCTCTCCATGCAGGTGAAGCAAGCCATCATTAAGCTGCGAAAACAGAACAAACCCATCCGAGAAATTGCTACAATATTAGGAGTGGCAAAATCTACAGTTTGGTACATCCTGAGAAAGAAAAAAAGCACTGGTGAACTGATAAATGCAAAAAGACCTGGGCGCCCACGGAAGACAACAGTGGTGGATGATCGCAGAATAATCTCCATGGTGAAGAGAAACCCCTTCACAACAGCCAACCAAGTGACCAACACTCTCCAGGAGGTCGGCGTATCAATATACAAATCTACCATAAAGAGAAGACTGCATGAAAGTAAATACAGAGGGTTCACTGCACGGTGCAAGCCACTCATAAGCATCAAGAATAAAAAGGCTAGACTGAACTTTACAAAAAAACATCTAAAAAAGCCAGCACAGTTCTGGAATAACATTCTTTGGATAGATGAAACCAAGATCAACCTCTACCAGAATGATGGAAAGAGAAAAGTATGGCGAAGGCGTGGTACAGCTCATACCCCAAAGGAAACCAAATCATCTGTAAAACACGGCGGAGTCAGTGTGATGGCTTGGGCATGCATGGCTGCCAGTGGCACTGGGTCACTAGTGTTTAATTATGATGTGACACAGGACAGAAGCAGTCGAATGAATTCTGAGGTATTCAGAGACACACTGTGTGCTCAGATCCAGCCAAATGAAGCAAAACTGATAGGTCGTCGTTTCATACTACAGATGGACAATGACCCAAGACATAAAGCCAAAGCAACCCAGGAGTTTATTAAAGCAAAGAAGTGGAATATTCTTGAATGGCCAAGTCAGTCACCTGATCTCAACACAATTGAGAATGCATTTCACTTGTTAAAAACTAAACTTCAGACAGAAAGTCCCACAAACAAACAGCAACTGAAAACCACCACAGTGAAGGCCTGGCAGAGCATCAAAAAGGAGGAAACACAGTGTCTGGTGATGTCCATGAGTTAAAAACTTCTGGCAGTCATTGTCAACAAAGGGTTTTCAATCAAGTACTAAAAATGAACATTTTATTTAAAATTATTGAATCTGTCCAATTTCTTTTGGTCTCTTTAAAAACAGGGTGGCACATGTTAAGGAGCTGAAACTCCTAAACCCTTCATCCAATTTTAATGTGGATACCCTCAAATGAAAGCTGAAGGTCTGAACTTCAACTGCATCTGAATTGTTTTGTTTAAAATTAATTGTGGTAATGTGTATAACCAAAATTAGAAAAATGTTGTCTCTGTCCAAATATAAATGGACCTAACTGTATATATATATATATATATATATATATATATATATATATACAGTTACATAGTAACATAGTAACATAGTAAGGCCGAAAGAAGACATTTGTTCATCCAGTTCAGCCTATATTCCATCATAATAAATCCCCAGATCTACGTCCTTCTACAGAACCTAATAATTGTATGATACAATATTGTTCTGCTCCAGGAAGACATCCAGGCCTCTCTTGAACCCCTCGACTGAGTTCGCCATCACCACCTCCTCAGGCAAGCAATTCCAGATTCTCACTGCCCTAACAGTAAAGAATCCTCTTCTATGTTGGTGGAAAAACCTTCTCTCCTCCAGACGCAAAGAATGCCCCCTTGTGCCTGTCACCTTCCTTGGTATAAACAGATCATCAGCGAGATATTTGTATTGTCCCCTTATATACTTATACATGGTTATTAGATCGCCCCTCAGTCGTCTTTTTTCTAGACTAAATAATCCTAATTTCGCTAATCTATCTGGGTATTGTAGTTCTCCCATCCCCTTTATTAATTTTGTTGCCCTCCTTTGTACTCTCTCTAGTTCCATTATATCCTTCCTGAGCACCGGTGCCCAAAACTGGACACAGTACTCCATGTGCGGCCTAACTAGGGATTTGTACAGAGGCAGTATAATGCTCTCATCATGTGTATCCAGACCTCTTTTAATGCACCCCATGATCCTGTTTGCCTTGGCAGCTGCTGCCTGGCACTGGCTGCTCCAGGTAAGTTTATCATTAACTAGGATCCCCAAGTCCTTCTCCCTGTCAGATTTACCCAGTGGTTTCCCATTCAGTGTGTAATGGTGATATTGATTCCTTCTTCCCATGTGTATAACCTTACATTTATCATTGTTAAACCTCATCTGCCACCTTTCAGCCCAAGTTTCCAACTTATCCAGATCCATCTGTAGCAGAATACTATCTTCTCTTGTATTAACTGCTTTACATAGTTTTGTATCATCTGCAAATATCGATATTTTACTGTGTAAACCTTCTACCAGATCATTAATGAATATGTTGAAGAGAACAGGTCACAATACTGACCCCTGCGGTACCCCACTGGTCACAGCGACCCAGTTAGAGACTATACCATTTATAACCACCCTCTGCTTTCTATCACTAAGCCAGTTACTAACCCATTTACACACATTTTCCCCCAGACCAAGCATTCTCATTTTGTGTACCAACCTCTTGTGCGGCACGGTATCAAACGCTTTGGAAAAATCGAGATATACCACGTCCAATGACTCTCCGTGGTCCAGCCTATAGCTTACCTCTTCATAAAAACTGATTAGATTGGTTTGACAGGAGCGATTTCTCATAAACCCATGCTGATATGGAGTTAAACAGTTATTCTCATTGAGATAATCCAGAATAACATCCCTCAGAAACCCTTCAAATATTTTACCAACAATAGAGGTTAGACTTACTGGCCTATAATTTCCAGGTTCACTTTTAGAGCCCTTTTTGAATATTGGCACCACATTTGCTATGCGCCAGTCCTGCGGAACAGACCCCGTCGCTATAGAGTCCCTAAAAATAAGAAATAATAGTTTATCTATTACATTACTTAGTTCTCTTAGTACTCGTGGGTGTATGCCATCCGGACCCGGAGATTTATCTATTTTAATCTTATTTAGCCGGTTTAGCACCTCTTCTTGGGTTAGATTGGTGACCCTTAATATAGGGTTTTCATTATTTCTTGGGATTTCACCTAGCATTTCATTTTCCACCGTGAATACCGTGGAGAAGAAGGTGTTTAATATGTTAGCTTTTTCCTCGTCATCTACAACCATTCTTTCCTCACTATTTTTTAAGGGGCCTACATTTTCAGTTTTTATTCTTTTACTATTGATATAGTTGAAGAACAGTTTGGGATTAGTTTTACTCTCCTTAGCAATGTGCTTCTCTGTTTCCTTTTTGGCAGCTTTAATTAGTTTTTTAGATAAAGTATTTTTCTCCCTATAGTTTTTTAGAGCTTCAATGGTGCCATCCTGCTTTAGTAGTGCAAATGCTTTCTTTTTACTGTTAATTGCCTGTCTTACTTCTTTGTTTAGCCACATTGGGTTTTTCCTATTTCTAGTCCTTTTATTCCCACAAGGTATAAACCGCTTACACTGCCTATTTAGGATGTTCTTAAACATTTCCCATTTATTATCTGTATTCTTATTTCTGAGGATATTGTCCCAGTCTACCAGATTAAGGGCATCTCTAAGCTGGTCAAACTTTGCCTTCCTAAAGTTCAGTGTTTTTGTGACTCCCTGACAAGTCCCCCTAGTGAAAGACAGGTGAAACTGTACAATATTGTGGTCGCTATTTCCTAGATGCCCGACCACCTGCAGATTTGTTATTCTGTCAGGTCTATTAGATAGTATTAGGTCTAAAAGTGCTGCTCCTCTGGTTGGATTCTGCACCAATTGTGAAAGATAATTTTTCTTGGTTATTAGCAGAAACCTGTTGCCTTTATGGGTTTCACAGGTTTCTGTTTCCCAGTTAATATCCGGGTAGTTAAAGTCCCCCATAACCAGGACCTCATTATGGGTTGCAGCTTCATCTATCTGCTTTAGAAGTAGACTTTCCATGGTTTCTGTTATATTTGGGGGTTTGTAACAGACCCCAATGAGAATTTTGTTACCATTTTTCCCTCCATGAATTTCGACCCATATGGACTTGACATCCTCATTTCCTTTGCTAATATCCTCCCTTAAAGTGGACTTTAGACAAGACTTTACATAGAGACAAACCCCTCCTCCTCTCCGATTTTTACGATCCTTTCTTAACAGACTGTAACCCTGTAAGTTAACTGCCCAGTCATAGCTTTCATCTAACCATGTCTCGGTTATTCCCACTATGTCAAAGTTACCTGTAGATATTTCTGCTTCTAGTTCTTCCATCTTGTTTGTCAGGCTTCTGGCGTTTGCGAGCATGCAGTTTAGAGGATTTTGTTTTGTTCCAATCTCCTCGCTGTGGATTGTTTTAGAAATGTTCTTACCTCCCTTCTGAGTATGTTTTCCTGGATCTTCTTTGTTCAAGTCTAATGTTTTTCTTCCCGTCCCCTCTTCTTCTAGTTTAACGCCCTCCTGATGAGTGTAGCGAGTCTTCTGGCGAATGTGTGTTTCCCAGGTTTGTTGAGGTGTAGTCCGTCTCTGGCGAGGAGTCCATCGTACAAGTAATTCACACCGTGGTCCAGGAATCCGAATCCTTGTTGTCTGCACCATCGTCTTAGCCAGTTGTTTGCATCAAGGATCCTGTTCCATCTCCTGGTGCCATGCCCGTCTACTGGAAGGATAGAAGAAAAAACTACCTGTGCATCCAGTTCCTTTACTTTCTTCCCCAACTCTTCAAAGTCTTTGCAGATTGTCGGTAGGTCCTTCCTTGCCGTGTCATTGGTGCCAACAGTTGTGCTCAAAAGTTTACATACCCAGCAAGCATTTTTGCTTTCTTGGCCTATTTTCAGAGAATATGAATGATAACACCAAAACTTTTTCTTCACTCATGGTTAGTGATTGTGTGAGGCCATTTACTGTCAAACAACTGTGTTTTCTCTTTTAAAATCATAATGAAAACCCAATCCATCCCAATGACCCTAATCATAAGCTTACATACCCCATGTTAGGACTGGCGGAATGCACCAAATAATTATAAGGATGGTATAAGGTGCGTTTGCAGCCCGGGGTCCACCGTGCAGAGATTACACCTGCTGCTGACAGACAGTAAATGGCGGATTAGCTTCAATCGGTATGTAGGAAGTGAACCCTGTTGCATCACAGAGCCGCAATACCGCAGAGAGAATGCAAGTATAGGGTCACAGGACTCTGCCCCAAAGAAATGGGTTAGAGTCCGTCTAGACCACAAGTGCTCGGCGCCGCAACTGCGGTGCCAGGAAAAACCTAAATAAAGATTTACCGCACTGAGTGCATACAGCACCGCTCTAGCAGATGCCACTAATCACCCTAACTAGGATCAGGAAAGTGCACTAGTTGCACAAGGCGCCGCACTGGCCGTCGCTGCTAATGGACACTGTGTAGTCGTGCCTGGTGCTGGATGGCACAGTCTGGCGCTAAGTAGCTCAATCACCAAAGTACTTTCAACAACACTAGGCAAGGGGATGATTAGGAGCTTTCACCAGATACAGACATACATCCACACACACACGATTACTGATGTATACTAGCACATGGCCAAGTGGCCATGCAAACCTTTTATAGTTGTAGGTCTCTAGGACCTTCCTGGTGGTTCAATCGGAGCCGCTACAGTACCTGAGCATGTGACTGCCGACCTCCATTGAAAGGTCATCCTGTGGGTATGCTCAGTAGAAGAAAAGCAGGACTTAGTCCCTGGAACGTCTGCTTGCCACTGATCAGTGCTGGTTACAAAGGCTGAGCCTGGAAAGGCAGCAGTAACCAAGTGCACAGTATCTGCTTGAGCCAGACACTGGGATCGACATCTCTGATGAGCAGGTTCCACTGCGGCTGGAGGAGAATGGGAGACCGCAGCGAACATGGTTTGAGATTCCCCCTGTGCAGCATTTCTTAATACCATGTATTGCCCCCTCTAACATCAATGACAGCTTTTTTTGTGGTAGTTGTGAATGAGGTTCTTTATTGTCTCAGATGGTAGAGCTGCCCACTCTTCTTGGCAAAAAGGTTCTGGAGTGGCCATCTCATTGAGCCACTCTGGGGAGATTTCAAGCGCGCAGTTCATGCTAGACAGCCCAGGAATTTACAGGAACTGGAGGCTTTTTGCCAAGAAGAGTGGGCAGCCTTACCACCTGAGAAAATAAAGAACCTCATCCACAACTACCATAAAAGACTTCAAGCTGTCATTGATGTTAGAGGGGGCAATACACAGTATTAAGAAATGGGGTATTTAAACTTTTGATCAGGGTCTTTTGGATGTTTTGGGTTGTCATTATGATTTTAAAAGAGAAAACTCAGTAGTTTGACAATAAATGGCTTCACTCAACCACCCAACCACTAACCATGAGTGGAGAAAAAGTTTTGGTGTTATCATTCATATTCTCTGAAAAAAAGCCAAGAAAGCAAAAATTCTGCTGGGGTATGTACAATTTTGAAGACAACTGTACATATCCTTCTATTGACTGCCAGCAAAATCTGGACTCCATATTAAATAAATAAATAAATAAATAAATCTAAAGAGCTCTAATAAAATACAAAAAAATGGGAGTGAATAACATGTCCACTGAACTGTATGTACAGTAACACCTACCGTAACACCTACTGTATGAGAAGTGTATGCTAGATATGGTGTTAAAAACAGAGTGTTTAATTGGATTGGATTTTAGTTCCTATTCTGAAAACAAATGTGCAAATGAAACTTACAGTGAGAAATTATAGTGCAGACATCCCAGCTGGAAGTATAACATCTCATCACGGGCAGTATATAATGGCAGCCTTTCCAGAACAGGTAAAATATATTCATTTTCCCTGCCCATTGGGAATAACTTAATTTAACTCATACTTAATTATTTATACGTATTAACTTCTAGTTAAAAACATAGATGTTGGCTGAAAATATACTGAAACTTTTTTTCTATAGTTGTGTTAATGCACATACAGTATCTTTGGCTTTTTTAATAATAGTAAATGGTAGAATTTTTATAGCACAAAATAGTACAATTTTTATTGGACAAAAAAACAGCCCTGTCTTCTTGCAATTCCAAAAGTCATAACAAAAATAAAAAGGATAAAAGAAACAATCAAATCTCAGGATCTAAGGGTGTATATACAGAAGCAGTTTACATGAGTAGCTCACACTGAAATCCTCGGTCTCTTCATGCTAGGCCAGGACTTCTGGCTCTGATGAGACCCAGGAGAACTGTCCCGTGTAAAGGCTATGGCACACGTTTTAACGTCGTGACCTTGCGCGTGCTTGTGCAGTACCAGTGATTTTAGTGCAAGCAGCTGTGATAAGCTATTATTATTATTATTTTTATTACTATTTATTTATATAGCACCATTAATTCCATGGTGCTGTACATGACAAAGGGATTATGTACAGAGTTATAGATATCATTTACAGTAAACAAATTTACAATGACAGACTGGTACAGAGGGGAGAGGACCCTGTCCTTGTGGAATTACATTCTATGGGATAATGAGGAAGAGACAGAAGGTCGGGGGGTGCAGACAGAAGGTCCGGGGTGCATAAGTTGTGAGGAAGAGGAGACGAGAGACAATGGGGAGTGGAGAGGCCAGAGAAGTGATCAGTAAGGTGAGTATAACTTTTTTTAAAAACTTTTTTAGCTTATTGATGTTCCTTTTTGCTACAGCAAAATAAAGCCTAAATGCCGCCACATTGCTGAATCCATGCAGAAAAATATTATAAAAATATCCACATTTTGGCAAATGCAGAATTTCGTTAAAAAATTGTAGTGGAATTAAATTCCACTCGATTATATTAGCTCTTTTCTAAGAACTATAAGCAGTTGGGGAATTAGTATAAACCACTCAAATCCAGAAAAAAGCTAGTAACTAGTGATATAAAGTTAAAACTTAACTTTTGATGCTACTCTGGAATTACCTAAAATAGTGTCCCTAATGACACAAAGTGCAGGAGTAATAGACAGTGACACCCAACATAGAACAATCACATTAAAACAGAATATGCTTCCTTTTGGCCCAAGGTATATGTTACCTTACTAGGGTGGACATTATCAACTCGTAATAGCAATTCTGTTGTATGAAAATGATACCCTGAACAATCTAGGGATATCAATCACTCTCCGGATGTGCTGTCTCACACTAAGAGGAACAAATCACCCAATGTGACAGAAATCTATATACAGTACCCTTACTCTAAGGTGGGGATGCCCTATAGGGTAAATACGCATAAAAGGAGAGAGGGAGGAAAGAAAATCAGATTAACATGGCAGAACCTTCCAGTATTGTGAGAACCGTTAAACAAATAAATGCTAATAAAACAGAACAATTTCACCCATGTATATATAATAGTCATTCGTTCCAACCCGTTTTAGTTAGATGGTCCTCCTCAAGGATGTCTCCATGCTTCTCATTCTATGGAAACCGAGGTAAAAAGCTCCTGTTTCCGTTTCCTCTCTCATCCGATTAACCAGTGGAGTCTAATAAGATGGGCTACAATAGCTGCAGCAGACAAGGACCATCCTAGAGGGCCAATGGGTGTTGCTACAGGACCTGAGCATGTGACCCCCGACCTCCAATGAGAAGTCTTGCTTTGGGCATGCTCAGAAGGGGAAAAGCAGGACTTAGTCCCAGAGGCGTCTGCTCGCTGCTGACCAGTACTGGCTACAATAGCTGAGCCTGGAAAGGCATCAGCAAACCTTCGCACAGTATCAGGCTGAGCCAGACGCTGGGACCGATGTCTCCGCTGAGCAAACTCCACTGCGGCTGGAGAAGAAAGGGAGACCGCAGCGGAGGTGGTTCGAGATTCCCCCTGTGCAGCAGCGGGAACTTGACGCCTAACACCAAGAGGGTACATCATAAACAGAAGGAAAAGACAAAAGCGTAGTCAGGTAACGTTCCAAGGTCAGAGTACCGGGAGGATACTCACAGGTGGATGGACCGTCTGAACGATGTCCAAGGTCAGGCAACACATCAAGCACACAGAACTCAAGGCACAGGAAAGAACAAACCTCACAAGCTGAATGTTCATCTGGCAAAGTTCTGGGAGACACAGCTCAGTTAAGAGGCATGGCAATTAACTGGAATAATGAACACATGGATACAGCCAACGCCTTACAGTTTCAGATTGGATAGCTGAGCTGTCAATCAACACATTCACAGCTCAGCACACACTTGTACCAGATTGAATGGCCAAGCTGTCAATCAATGTGCCAGCAGCCTCAGCACTCCCCTATACCAGATTGGACAGCCGAGCGGTCAGTAACTGCATCCCAGACACACCGAGGAGTGGAACCATGACAGTTGTTAGCCATTTCTAAGGACTATTAAACATAAAAATAGTGAAAAGGGTACCAGTGGATTTTTGTATAAAATTGTAGGAGTCTTTTATTGATTCTTCATCAAAAATTCCATGTACAGTACATGTCAAGGAGACAGCAGCACAGTGTTGGCATGTTTCAACCGCAACTCAGTCTTTGTCATAAAATACATGATACAAACAGGAAATTCAATATAAAACATAAGCCACTTCTCAATCTATGATGTCATGAATATACAAAATAAACAATTCAAACATAGCATCTATATCAAATAGTAATGTATAGAAAATACAGAAGGACTTCGAATTAATAAATATATGAAAATTCACAACGGAAATTCATTGTTAAGGAAAGTGAGTACTAAATTGCAAAATCCAAAATGCTTCTCTGTTAAAAAGGTTTCCACTACTTTAACAATGATGACCTATCCTTAGAACAGGACATAAATGTCTGGTTGGTGGGGGTGCAGATTTAAATAGGGGGCGGATGTGCAGCAACTGGTCTTGTTTGCGGCCATTTTCAATAGAAGGAGGAACTTCATAACTGAGCTCTTCCGGGTGCCGCCAGCACAGACAACAGCTCCAGGGTGTTGCACTCCCACCGTCAATGTTAAAGTAATGGACAACCTATTTAAGCAAGACCTTCTGCCAATGGACACCCCATCTACATTTCATCGATATATTCTCTTGGTGTGTGTTAGGTGTTGAGTTCTTGCCGCAGCACAGGGGGAATCTTGAACCATGTCTGCTGCAGTCTCCCATTCTCCTCCAGCCACAGTGGAACCTGCACAGCAGAGACGTCGATTCCACTGTCTGGCTCAAGCTGATACTGTGCGCTTGGTTACTGCTGCCTTTCCAGGCTCTGCCCTTGTAGCCAGCACTGATCAGTGGCGAGCAGATGTTCCAGGGACTATGTCCTGCTTTTCCCCTACTGAGCATGACCATGGGTCGAACTCTCATTGGAGGTCAGGGGTCACATGCTCAGGTCCTGTAGCAGCTCCTATTGGATCATGAGAAAGGTCCTGGAGAGCTGCAGCTATAAAATGTTTGCATGGCCACACGGCCATGCGCTAGTATAAATCAGTTATTGTGTGTGTGTGGATGTATGCCTGTTCTGGTGAAAGCTCCTAATCATACCCATCCCTAGTGTTGATGAATGCTCGTGAATGTTGGAGCTGTCTAGCGCAAGTTAGTGCCATCCAGCACCAGGCACAATCTATCAATATATCAATATAGCGTCTATCAGTAGCGTTAGCCAGTGTGGCACCGTGTGCAACCAGTGCACTTACCTGTCCCTAGCTAGGGCGGTTAGTGGTGTCTGCCAGAGCGGTGCTGCGCGCACCCAGTGCACTAAATCTAGTTTAAGTTTAGTTTATTCCTGACACCACTGTAGCGGTGTCGAGCAAAGAGGTCTCGAGGGACTCTTACCCTGAGTCTTGGGGCAGAGTTCTGTTACTCCTCGCTTGCGCTCTCTGTGCGTTCTCGCGGCCCTGTGACGCAACAGGGTTCGCTTCCTTCATACCGGGTGAAGCTAACCCGTGTGTGTCTTCTCTTAATCCCGCCATGTAGTCCGCCATTACCGAGCAGCAGGTGTCTTCTCTGCACGGTGGACCCCGGACTGCGAACGCATTTTATATCGCCTCTTATTTATATTTGCTGCGTTCCGCCAGTCCTAACAGTATGGACGGGTGATAGGGTGTTGTGATTTCAACAATAATAATGAACTTAACTTTAGATTCACTAATTCTGATTCAGCAATCTGCAAAGCTGAAATACTGGTCCACACAAGAATATTATCAATGAAATGGCCATACTAGACTACAGTATGTGCTAAGAAAAAGGATTGTCAGGGGAAAAAATAAGTTTTCCTTGCCATGCCACATGCAGCAGTGCCAGTGCAGGGAAAAATTTAAATCCCTTTGCAGTGCCTCTGATTTGTAAAAATATATATTCTACAGTGCTGAATTTAAAGTTAAAAGACATCCGCAAATACATTTTCTAAATCATAAAGATATAAAAGAGCACATATAAAAACAAATAAGATTAATTCTAAATCTCAAAAATACTTGCTTTTTTATACTAACTACAGTTTACAGTTCAATGAATCAAACAAATTATCTTCAAATATCTTGTCATCCATAATCAAAATACAATGTAGATAGTAAATGAAGCAGTATAAACGTAAAAAGTGAGCTCTCCCTAGTGGTATGTTAGCAGCTTTCTAAGGAAATTTGCCTGCTATGTGGCTATTCTTAAAGAGCTTTCTTGTCTCTAGAGACTTTTGGAAAATTTAGTAGAACAGACAATCATGGGGTATATATGGATTGATCCTGCTTTTATGAATGTGTGTAGCCATTTCTATCCTGTATGATGTTGTGAGGCTAGATATAAGGAAGCACCTTTACATTGGTGGCTTATCTGTACTGTATCTTTACTGTAGATCATCAATATCTTATCAGCTGGGTTGTGACACCTGACACCCCCCACCGATCAGCTGTTCGCAATGTTGATAGCGGCTCGGAGTGCTCAGTTGCAGAGCTGCACACCTCTTTCAACTGTATAGTGGCCACTGCTGGGTACTTCACATCCGACCCCTATTCAAATCAGTCAGAGTCATTTTAGGTCATTCATTTTAGTCAGATGCAGAATTAGTTAAATTAGAAAACTTTTACAAAATGCATACTGAGTTTCGATTTGACCAAAATCCAGATTCTAATCTCTAATGCCAATGTATTAAATAAAGGGCAGAAATGATCCCAGTTCATTGCTTCTATCACTGCCTGTCTGATCAATCTTCAGCAGTTTTAGGGTCAAGTTTCATTAATGGAGATAAAGTCCATCTCCACTTTTATCCAGGAGAACTTTCAGCGCGTCTTGGGTGTTAGTAATTCAAAGCTGTTAGTGCACCATTCCTCATTGGTGATTGACAGCGATGGCTTACCTGAGCCTTCACGGTAGACAGTGGTCATTCAAGCTAATCTTGCAATCACAAGAAAGGAAAGTGGGGCAAAGAAAACCAGTGGGTGGAATGGTGCAATGAGTTGTTTGCCCACACCAAGAGTGCACTGAGCATCCTAATTATCATGCTTGATCAAATATCAGGTTCTTCAAATTGGAAAAAGCAATTAAAACAATAGACGTTCAATTTTTATAGGAGCTATATATGTACTGAGCAGGAGGGAAAACTGCTCTAAAGACTACAATATACGGAATTAGATGCATGAAGTAGTTGCTAAACAAGTTCTATAAAGTTCCATGGCTCTTAAGGTACCGTTACACTAAATGATTTACCAATGATCACGACCAGCGATACAACCTGGCCATGATCGTTGGTAAGTCGTTGTGTGGTCGCTGGGGAGCTGTCACACAGACAGCTCTCTCCAGTGACCAACGGTCAGGGGAAAGACTTCGGCATCGTTGAAACTGTCTTCAACGATGCCAAAGTCCCCCTGCAGCACCCGGGTAACCAGGGTAAACATCGGGTTACTAAGCGCAGGGCCGCGCTTAGTAACCCGATATTTACCCTGGTTACCATTGTAAAAGTAAAAAAAACACTACATACTCACATTCTGATGTCTGTCATGTCCCCCGGCGTCCACAGGGTTAAAACTGCTTTCGGCAGGAACGCTGCTAATGCAAGCGCTCCAGCAGACAGCTTCCCTGCACTGACTGTGTCAGTGCCGGCCGTAAAGCAGAGCACAGCAGTGACGTCACCGCTGTTATTGCCGGCACTGACAGTCAGTGCAGGGAAGCTCTCGGCCGGAGCGCTTGCATTAGCAGCGCTCCTGCCGAAAGCAGTTTTAACCCTGTGGACGCCGGGGGACGTGACAGACATCAGAATGTGAGTATGTACTGGTGTTTTTTTTACTTTTACAATGGTAACCAGGGTAAATATCGGGTTACTAAGCGCGGCCCTGCGCTTAGTAACCCGACATTTACCCTGGTTACAAGTGAACACATCGCTGGATCGGCGTCACACACGCTGATCCAGCGATGACAGCGGGTGATCAGCGACCAAAAAAAGGTCCTGATCATTCCCCAATGACCAACGATCTCCCAGCAGGGGCCTGATCGTTGGTCGCTGTCACACATAACGAGATCGCTAGCGGGATCATTGCTACATCACAAAAAGCGTGATGTTGCAACGATATCCTTAAAGATATCGTTATGTGTGAAGGTACCTTTACACCTTTCCAGACAAGAGAAGCAGCTAATACATCTACCACTGTACACTTGATTCTGTAGTTCTACAGGAGCTCATTATGGAGCAATATGTGGTTAGTATATGTAATTACATATCATGGTTGTGGAGAATTACAATGTACTGTATTTCTTTTTATTTTGTATGAAAATACTTTTTTATTATTGTTTAAAATCTTTTTTGTTATCTGTTTGTAATTTTTAAAACAAGTTTTATGAGAAAAATTATGTTGTTTAGCTAGTTATTCGACTGTGCTCACATTTTTATATTAATTATATAATATTTTGCTCCATGGATGGATTATGTAGAAGCGGACATGTGCAGTTTTACTAAGATTGCCTTTATAATCAAATTTAGTAAAGTAGTAAACTTTTCATGTCCCAGTAAAACTATTTTGTGAATGATTAGGTTATAGTGTTAGAGCCAGGATTTCTGTAAACTGCGCCCTAATAACTTACTAAATATTGATTGATAGGTCCTCCAACTGCATTGTAGAAACGAAAGAGACTGTGCAGAAGTTTTTCAGATCCGCATCCGCTCATCCTTAATAACAAACTTAAGTTATTGTAAAAGTCATTGAACGTTGTGTTAAGAATGATGATAAATGAAAGGAAATATTCAAAAGAAAACCAAGAATGCATGGACCTAATATTCTTTACTAAAACATTCATCTCATCATTATTATTTTTTGGCCTACAGGTCCCAGAGGACCTGAATGAGCTGGAAGACTTTATTAAGGTGACACCATTGGAGTGTGGTCTTTGTGAAAGCAACCAACAGGATCTAACTGCATGGGCAACATGTTAACATTGATTCAGCTGACAAAGATGTCTGGGGCACCCGGCTGGAAGTACGTGATAAAAACGTTGGCACAAATGAGACGACTTCTTTTTCAAAAATCAAAGAAGAACTAAAATTTTGCATTCCTAAAACTGTTGTTCCAATGGCAACTGTTCCGGCTCCCCCCATGCTACACCAACAAAATAAAAAACTCACTTGTAAATTTATAAACTTTGGGGGACAGTAAATGGGGACATCACAATGTAAAAGAAGATGTTATCATTTTATCATGAAAAAAGTATATATTAAATAGAATGTCATCTTTCAGCTCCTCTTTAAAAGTTGTTTGCCATAAATGTCGTTGCAGTTGAGGATCACTTTAATTACTGCCACAGACTTGAATATTGTGTGTACTGCACATTGGTAGCCAAAAATATTTAGAAGAAAAATAGTGCAATTTTAATTTTATTTCTTCTATTATTTAGTGCACATTTTGGGGAAAATCAATCAGCAACATATTTTATTTGAATCAGAATACATTTTTTTTCATTATTTCTTCCTAAAAATATAGATTTGATGATCACCCAGAAAACTGTTACCTGTTTTTGTTTATCTGATTTTTTCTAGACTTGAGACGCACAGATTATGTTAAGTTTACACATGTCGATGGGTCATAATCACCTTTGTAACACATCTATGAAAAGCTGCCTTGACTTCAGTGTTTCTCAAGCTGTATAATAAAGGATTCAGAATTTGGATAACGATTGTATTTAAAATCGATACTGGTTTTGTGTTATGAGGATTATTTTTGCTTGGCTTTTTCAAGTAGACTAAAATCAAGGTCAAGTATAGAATTGTAATGACAATGAGGTGAGAAGAGCATGTTGAAAAAGCCTTATGCTTCCCCCGTGAAGATGGTATTCTTGAGATGACCCTGATTATGAAAATATAAGATATACCTGTGAAAACTAAAGAAATAATGACTACACCTCCACCTTCCAGAATTATTAGAGACTCCGCCGTAGAGGTATCACTACAGGCCAAGTGCAATAAGGGTACAAGATCACAGAACAGGTGGTCAAAAATACGAGACTTATGAAATGAAAAATGTGATATGATGTTAATAATAGGTGCTGGAACTATAAGACTTATCAGTAGTGTTGAGCATTCCGATACCGCAAGTATCGGGTATCGGCCGATATTTGCGGTATCGGAATTCCGATACTGAATTCCGATACTTCCCGCGTATCGGATACCGGAATCGGAAGTTCCCAGAATTCAAATTGAACGCAGCAGCCAATGAGGAATGAATGAAAGTGTGGGCACATCCTGTTTAGCATGGTGGGCATGTAAGTACTGGCAAGGCTTGGATTGGCTGCTGAAATGATGTCACTCTGCACTATAAAAAAGCGCTGCCGCCATTTTGCGCTCACTCTGCTGTGATTTCAGTTAGGGACAGGACGCTGTGTTCTAACTGAGGGCCAGTTGAGCTAGCTAATTGCTTTATTTTCCTTTCCAAAGGCTAATTTAGCAAAACGCTGTGTGTTCTTCACTGTTCACCTTGCTCTTGCCTTGCAGCGCTGTTTTAACAGCGTTCTGCAAGGTCTCTGTGTGTGTGTGTGTGCAGCTCACTCTGTAGTCTGTGTGCAGCCATATACCCGGTTGTATTCAGCTCAGGGGGGGTTCACACTGCCTCACACAGTTGTTCTTTTTTGCTCTTAGTGCAGCCTGCTGCACATTTTTTCTCAAATTTCCTATTAGTGTTTTTCCACCAGTCTCCAGCTCTATTGTGGAAAAACACTACATAGGATAACCTAGAGGGGGGTTTTTGGGCCTTGCAGCGCCGTTTACGGCTGTCTGCACGGTCTCCGTGTGAGCCCAGCTCGCCCTGTAGTCTGTGTGCAGCCATAGCCGGTTGGATTCAGCTCAGGGTTCGTTACTGGCTCATACCTTGAGAAAAATTTTCCTTTTTTTCAAATAGTGCAGCCTGTTTAAAATTTGAAAAAAAAAATTCCTATTAGTGTCTTTCCACTCGTATCCAGCTAAATAGTGGAAAAACACTATATAGGATAACCTAGAGGAGGGTTTTTTGGCCTTGCAGCGCCGTTTACGGCTGTCTGCACGGTCTCCGTGTGAGCCCAGCTCGCCCTGTAGTCTGTGTGCAGCCATAGCCGGTTGGATTCAGCTCAGGGTTCGTTACTGGCTCATACCTTGAGAAAAATTTTCCTTTTTTTCAAATAGTGCAGCCTGTTTAAAATTTGAAAAAAAAAATTCCTATTAGTGTCTTTCCACTCGTATCCAGCTAAATAGTGGAAAAACACTATATAGGATAACCTAGAGGAGGGTTTTTTGGCCTTGCAGCGCCGTTTACGGCTGTCTGCACGGTCTCCGTGTGAGCCCAGCTCGCCCTGTAGTCTGTGTGCAGCCATAGCCGGTTGGATTCAGCTCAGGGTTCGTTACTGGCTCATACCTTGAGAAAAATTTTCCTTTTTTTCAAATAGTGCAGCCTGTTTAAAATTTGAAAAAAAAAATTCCTATTAGTGTCTTTCCACTCGTATCCAGCTAAATAGTGGAAAAACACTATATAGGATAACCTAGAGGAGGGTTTTTTGGCCTTGCAGCGCCGTTTACGGCTGTCTGCACGGTCTCCGTGTGAGCCCAGCTCGCCCTGTAGTCTGTGTGCAGCCATAGCCGGTTGGATTCAGCTCAGGGTGCGTTACTGCCTCATACCTTGAAAAACAATTTCCTTTTTTTCAAATAGTGCAGCCAGTTTAAAATTTGAAAAAAAAAATTCCTATTAGTGTCTTTCCACTTGTATCCAGCTAAATAGTGGAAAAACACTATATAGGATAACCTAGAGGAGGGTTTCTTGGCCTTGCAGCGCCGTTTACGGCTGTCTGCACGGTCTCCGTGTGATTTAAACTAGCTCTGTAGCCCGATCTGCACCAAAAAAAAGGTTAAGTTCACCAAACACAACTTACACTTGTGTAGGCCACATTTGAAAAATAATAAAGTTTAGTCCACAATTTACAACATTAGTGTTTCTTACACCTGTTAGGAGGAGCATTACAGGAATAAGCACACTAAGGCCTTAGTACTTTTCTGCTTATCTTTATCTGTCAACCAAGATGAAGAGGGCAGGGAGTAAGGCACGTGGGCGTGGGCGCGGAGCAGGGAGAGGAGCAGGGAGAGGACGTGGTGATTCTGTGCCTGCTGCGGGCGCCGGTGACTCGTCGTCACTCAGTTTCAGCAGGGAACAGTCCTTCATGCGCAGCTTTGTCGGAGAGCGCCGTGCACCGCTGCTGCGTGAAGACCAAATTGAAGCCGTTGTCGGGTGGATGGCAGCTAACGCCTCGGCATAGACTTCAGTTAGTGCCACATCCTCTCAGGCACAGAGCACTGGAGAGCAGCCATCTGTCTCTTCACCACCTGCCAAATTGGCCAGGCAGTCAGAGAGCCCAGGACAGGAGCCGTCTCTACTTCTGTTCTCTGAATCTCTTGGCTTGGAAACAGGGGGCCAGCCAAGCAGCATTGGAGAAATGGAAGAAGAGGCAGTGTGCAGTGATGCCCAACACCTTTTTCTCTCTGACTCTGAAGAGGCAGGTGGGCCAGTGCCTCCGGTGACCACAGCGCAGTACGCATCTGATGATGAAACTCAGGTGCCGCTTTCTCGTGCGTACTGTGCTGCTGAGACTACCCAGGAGGAGCAGTTGGTGGCAGAGGGTAGTGGAGATGATGAGGTCCTTGACCCATCGTGGCGTGAGGAACAGGAAGGTGGTGGGAGCAGCTCAGAGGAAGAGCTTCCTCTTACGGGCCAAAGAGGGAGAGGGAGGGGGAAGACTGCGGAGCCTGTAGCCTCCACTTTGGCACCCGTTAGGAGCCTGTCTCTTTCCAAAGCCAAAAAGGGCGCTCCCAAGACTTGCAGTGCCTGGTCCTTTTTTGACACAGTTGCAGATGACATTTGTTTTGTCAAATGCAAGCTGTGTCATCATAAAGTAAAAAGAGGGAAAAATGTCAGCAACCTCAATACCACAAATATGTGGAAACATGTGCGGACCAGGCACGCGGTGGAGTTACAGAAACACACTGAAGATGTAGGCCAACCAACAGCGGCAGCTACCACCTCTTCAGCTCGTGTTGCCTCTTCCTCCAGCTCACGCACAGCTGGTTTGGCTTCCTCCCAGAGACCTTGTGTAATTCCACCCACAGCACCACCTTCCCAGTCATCCTCACACTCCCAGTCTACTCTACAGCCATCGGTAGTACAGGCATGGGAGAAAAGGCGGGCATTCTCGGCCAACCACCCCCGAGCACAGGCTCTGAATGCAGGCATTGCCAAACTGTTGTCCCTGGAAATGCTCTCGTTCAGGCTGGTGGAGACTGACAGCTTCCGTGACTTGATGGCATTGGCAGTCCCACAGTACAAGGTGCCCAGCCGCTTTTACTTCAGCAGGCAGGCTGTCCCTGCCCTGCACAGGCATGTTGAGGCAAACATAAAACATGCGCTACTGAACGCCGTCAGTAGCAAGGTCCACCTCACCACCGATGCGTGGACCAGTCAGCATGGACAGGGGCGATATGTTTCCCTCACTGCCCATTGGGTTAATGTTGTTGAGCCAGGTACAGATCGTGCGAGTGGCGCAGGACGTGTCCTGCCCACTCCAAGGATTGCAGGAATCCAGTCTGTACGCATCGACTCCTCCTCTTACACCAGTTCCTCTGATTCCTCTCTGCAGGATCCGTCACAGTCCACCTCCACATGGACCCGTGAACGTTTACCTATGACCGACATGAGCACAGCCGTGGCCAAACGTCAGCAGGCCGTCTTGAAACTAGTTTCATTGGGGCATCGAAGCCACACAGCGCAGGAGCTCTGGAATGCCATCAAGCAGGAGAGCGATGTGTGGTTACTGCCAGCGAATCTCCAGCCAGGCATGGTAGTGTGTGACAATGGCCGAAATCTGGTGGCAGCTTTGGCCCTTGGCAACCTCACTCACATCCCATGTCTGGCACATGTGCTCAATTTGGTTGTGCAGAGTTTTCTGAGGGACTATCCGGATCTTGATGCCCTGCTGCACAAGGTCCGCCTAGAGTGTGCTCACTTGCGGCGTTCCAGCTTGGCCAGATCCCGCATTGCTGCTCTGCAGCGCCGATTCCGCCTTCCGGAACACCGCATCATATGTGACCTACCTACCCGGTGGAATTCCACGTTACATATGTTGGAGCGGTTGTGTGAGCAGCAGCAAGCAGTTATGGAGTACCAGCTGCATCAGGCGCAAAGAAGTCGCAGTCAGCGCCGATCAGACTTCACAACCACAGAGTGGGCCACTATGAAGGACGTCTGCCAGGTTTTGCGTCCTTTTGATTATTCCACGCGGATGGCAAGTGCAGATGATGCACTAGTCAGCATGACTGTCCCCCTTATCTGCCTGCTTCAGCAAACTTTGCAAGGGTTAAGGGATGATGTGGTGGAAGAGGTGGAGGATGAGGAGTCACCTTTTCCATCAGCTTCTGGAGAGTCAGCGCCACGTGGTTCCTCACAAAGGGGTACGCAGGGGCCAATTTGTGAGGAGGATGAGGAGGAGTCAATGGAGGAGGAAGAGCTCCGTCCAGAGGAGGGAGCGACACAATTGTCCAGTGGTCAGTGTGTACAGCGAGGGTGGGGTGATGACGAGCGGGCAGAGATCATGTCTCAAGCAGGGGACAGCGTTTCTGGGCCGGTTGGCACTCTGCAGCACATGGTGGATTTCATGCTGCAGTGCCTGAGAAACGACCGCCGCATCGACCACATTCTCAACATGCCTGATTATTGGGTGTTCACCCTCCTCGATCCTCGCTACCGGGACAACGTCCAAAACCTCATCCCTGCGTTGACCCGGGAGCGTAAATTGCGGGAGTACCACGACACACTGGTGAATTCCATCATCTTCTCCTGTCCAACTGAGAGGAGTGCTGCTAGTGCTTTACAAAGCAGCTCAGTGCGTCGAGGCAGTGGGGGAGGCTCTGCCCAAAGAGGGAGCAGAAGCAGTGCCTCTGCCCAAGGCAAGCCCAGTATGGCACAACTCTGGCACACTTTTGTGTGCCCGCCCCAAATGTCTACACCATCACCGGCGGCTCCAGTCAGCAGGAGGCAACGGTTCCGTCAGATGGTGACAGACTACATGGCTTGCCCTCTTACTGTACTCCCAGACGGCTCTTCCCCGTTCAAGTTTTGGGTCTCTAAGCTGGATACATGGCCAGAGCTAAGCCAGTATGCATTGGAGGTGCTGGCTTGCCCTGCGGCTAGTGTCTTATCGGAACGTGTCTTTAGTGCCGCAGGTGGTGTACTAACAGACCGTCGCATGCGACTAGCCTCCGATAACGTTGACCGGCTTACTTTCCTGAAAATGAACCAGGCCTGGATCTCGCAGGAATTTGCCACTCCTCTGCCTGATTAAGTAATTGGGTGTCATCCAGGTCTCCTGCTGTGTTCATCTTTCTACCACCTGAACTGCTATTCCTGGGCTCCAACACCGCCAGTTGCGGCTCAGAAGTGCAGGCTGCACAGTAAAAACATACGACCCAGTGTTATTGGGTTTCAGTAACGTCAGCTGATCCCCAGCTGTGTAGCCGGCAATGTGTCCTGCGACCGCCACGCTGGCACAACAACCTAAATGTAAGGGAACCTGTCCCCCCCCCCCCCCCCGTCGTTTGTTACTGAAAGAGCCATCTTGTGCAGCAGTAATGCTGCACAAGGAAAAGGTAGCTCTTTTTTTTTAGCTCTTTGCACACGCAGAACTTAACACTTATAAAATGTGTTCACTGATACCGTTATACCGTCCCGGAGCTGGGACTTTCCTTCGTAATGTGACGCAGCACAGCCGTCATTCCTACCCCCTTGGTGCCATGCGCTGCCTCCTCAGCGTTGTTTTAAGCTGTCACGGAGCCTGCGCTGTTCTGTTATCCCTTGGGCATGCCCTATTTGCGCTGCCTGTCTTCTGACATAATTTGGTGTCAGGCTGGCTGCGCCTGTGCGGCCGCGGTGCCCGAGATCCCGCCTCGCAGTGTCTTCTGATTGAGTCACACTGCGGGCCTGGGATCCATGGGCATGCGCAGTGCATATCTTCCCCTCGGGCTCTCGCTCATTTCCCTCCGCCTTCTTTAGACTGTGCGCCGTCAGCTGATCCCTAGCATGCCACGGCCGTGACACCGCACAGTCTGAAGAAGAGGGAAGGAGGGGAGTGAGAGTCGAGGTTATGCACTGTGCATGCCCATGGTTCCAAGGCCCGCAGTGGGATTACGTTAGATGAGACTGCGAGGTGGGATCTGGAGCAGCGTGGACGCACAGGCACTGACAGCCTGACACCAAATTATGTCAGAAGACAGGCAGCGCTAATTGGGCATGGCCAAGGGCTAACAGAACAGCGCAGGCTCCGTGGCAGCTTAAAACAACGCTGAGGAGGCAGCGCACGGCATCAAGGGGATAGGAATGACAGCTGTGCTGTGTCCCATTACGAAGGAAATTCGCACCTCCGGAACGGTTTAACGGTATAAAGGGACACATTTTTAGTGTTTACTTCGGTGTTTGCAAGGAGCATAATTAAAAGAGCAACCTTTTCCTTTTGCATCCTTAGTGCTGCACAACATGGCTCTTTCAGCTACAAACGTCTTGGGGGGGGGGGTTAAAGGTTTCCTTTCAACTTGCTCCAATCAGGCTTCGGCCTACACTCTGTTCCTCTGCTCCTCCTGCTGTCCCTGGGCTCTAACACCGCCAGTTGGTGCCTGGAAGTGCTGTGTGCACAGTCAACAGTCGCTCCTCTGTTATTGGGGTTCAGTAACGTCAGCTGATCCCCAGCTGTGTGTGCGGCAATACCTCCAATCTGCTCCTCCTGCTGTCCCTGGGCTCTAACACCGCCAGTTGGTGCCTGGAAGTGCTGTGTGCACAGTCAACAGTCGCTCCTCTGTTATTGGGGTTCAGTAACGTCAGCTGATCCCCAGCTGTGTGTGCGGCAATACCTCCAATCTGCTCCTCCTGCTGTCCCTGGGCTCTAACACCGCCAGTTGGTGCCTGGAAGTGCTGTGTGCACAGTCAACAGTCGCTCCTCTGTTATTGGGGTTCAGTAACGTCAGCTGATCCCCAGCTGTGTATCCGGCAACGTGTCATGCGACCGCCACGCTGGCACAACTAAAATGTAAGGGGACCTGTCCCCCCCCCCCCCTAGGCGTTTGTTACTGAAAGAGCCACCATGTGCAGCACTAATACTGCACAAGGGAAAGGTCGCTCTTGAAATTATGCTCCTTGCAAACGCTGAACTACACACTCATGTAATGTGTCCCCTCACACCGTCCAACCGTCCCGGAGGTGGGACTTTCCTTTGTAATGTGACACAGCACAGCCGTCATTGCTACCCCCTTGGCACCGTGCGCTGCCTCCTTAGCGTTGTTTGATTCCGTCATGGACCCTGCGCTGTTATGTTATCCCTTGGCCATGCACAGTTTGCGCTGCCCGTCCTCTGACATCATTTGTTGTCGTCCTGGCTGCGCCTGTGCGTCCACGCTGCCCGAAATCACACCTCGCAGTGTCGTCTAATGTGATCCCACAGTGGGCCTGGTATCCATGGCCATGCGCAGTGCATATACTAGCCTCTCACTCCCCTTCTTCACGCTTCTTCAGACTAGGCGGCGTCAGCTGATCCCTAATAGCATGCCACGGCCGTGACGCCGCACAGTCTGAAGAAGCAGGAAGGAGGTGAGTGAGAGGCGATGATATGCACTGCGCATGCCCATGGATCCCTGGCCCGCAGTGGGACTACATTAGATGACACTGCAAGGTTGGATCTCGGGCAGCTTGGACGCACAGGCACTGCCAGCCTGACACCTACATGATGTCAGAAGACGGGCACCGCTAACTGTGCATGGCCAAGGGATAACATTACAGTGCGGGCTCCGTGACAGAACCAAACAACGTTGAGGAGGTGGTGCCCGGCACCAAGGGGGTTGGAATGACGGCTGTGCTGTGTCACATTACAAAGGAAAGTCCCACTTCCGGGATGGTTTGACGGTGTGAGGGGACACATTATATGAGTGTGTACTTCAGCGTTTGCAAGGAGCATAATTTTCGGAGCCACCATTTTCCATGTGCAGTATTACTGCTGTACAAGATGGCTCTTTCAGCAACAAATGCCTGGGGGGGGGGGTTAAAGGTTCCCTTTCAACTTGCTCCACTGCAGGCTTCGGCCTACACTCTGCTCCTCTTTGATTCCCTGGGTTTCAACACTGTCAGTTGCCACCTGGAAGTGTTGTCTACACAGAAAAAAACACTAGGTGATGTGTCAGTGGGGTTCAGCACCGCCAGCTGTTCCCCTGCTGTGTAGTCGGCAACGTGTCCAGCACAAGCCACGCTGGCACAACAGAACAAAAGCTGCCACCAGTGCAGGCTTCGGCCTACACTCTGCTCCTCTCCTCCTCCTGCTGACCCTGGGCTCAAACACCGCTAGTTTTTGCCCGGAAGTGCTAGCTGCACAGAGAAAAACACCAGCCAATGTGTTAGTGGGGTTCAGCAACGCCAGCTGTTCCCCTGCTGTGTAGCCGGCAACGTGACCTGCAAACGCCATGCAGGCACAGGAACTGAAATTAAAAGGGAACCTGGCCCCACCCCCCCAGGTGTTTCTATGTATAACAGCCACCTAGTACAGCAGTACTGCTGCATTTGTACAAGGTGGCTGACTTTTTCTCCTTGCCCACGTGGAACTCAACACGTACAAAATGTGTCTCATTGAGACCATTCCACTGTCCCTGAGGTGTGACTTTCCTTTGTAATGATACGCAGCACCCCCCTTGGTAGCGTTTCCCGTCTTTTGTCATCATGGTTAGCTGGCTGCGCCTGTGCATCCGCCCTGCTAGAAACAACGCCCCTCGTTGTCATATTTATTTTGTCAGCGAGGGTGTGGTTTATGGGCACGAGCAGTGCATATGTTCGCCTGTCTTAACTCATCTCCTTCCGCCTTCTTCAGACTGTGCGGCCTCCTGGCCGTGGTAGGCGATAAGGGATCAGCTGAGGCCGCCCAGTCTGGAGCCGGTGTAAGGACATGTGTAAGCGGCAAACCTATTTACTGCACAAGGCCACGAATCCCAGCCACGTAGTGTGATTGTTTGAAAACACACTGTGGGTCTGGGATTCATGTCCATCGCTAACCGCAACGGCCGACATGAAATGAGGTCAGAAGACAGGAAGCGCTCACAGCGCATGGCCAAGGGATCACAATAGCGCAGACTCCTGTACAGCAAATAACAACGCTCAGGAATCTGCGCCCAGTACCTAGGTGCAAATTTTGACACCTGTGCTGCGTCTCGTTAAAAAGACAAGTCACGCCTCCACAACTGTTTGACAGTATAATGGGCTAAATAGTGTACGTGTTTTAGTCAGCGTGTGCAAGGAGCAAAACAAATAGAGCAACCTTTTACTTGTGCAGCATTAATGCTGCACAAGGTGTGGCTCTTGTACCTTGCAACACCTGAGGGGGGGGTTAAAGGTAACCTTTGAAATTGGTTCAACTAGGCTTCGGCCTACACTCTGCTCCTCTACTCCTCCTGCTGACCCTGGGCTCAAACACCGCTAGTTTTTGCCCGGAAATGCTAGCTGCACAGAGAAAAACACCAGCCAATGTGTTAGTGGGGTTCAGCACCGCCAGCTGTTCCCCTGCTGTGTAGTCGGCAACGTGTCCAGCACAAGCCACGCTGGCACAACCGACCAAAAGCTGCCACCAGTGCAGGCTTCGGCCTACACTTTGCTCCTCTCCTCCTCCTGCTGACCCTGGGCTCAAACAACGCCAGTTTCTGCCCGGACATGCTAGCTGCACAGAGAAAAACACCAGCCAATGTGTTAGTGGGGTTCAGCACCGCCTGCTGTTCCCCCGCTGTGTAGCCGGCATCGTGTCCAGCACAAGCCACGCTGGCACAACCGACCAAAAGCTGCCACCAGTGCAGGCTTCGGCCTACACTTTGCTCCTCTCCTCCTCCTGCTGACCCTGGGCTCAAACAACGCCAGTTTCTGCCCGGACATGCAATCTGCACAGAGAAAAACACCAGTCAATGTGTCAGTGGGGTTCAGCAACGCCAGCTGTTCCCCTGCTGTGTAGCTTGCAACGTGACCTGCAAACGCCACGCAGGCACATGAACTGAAATTGAAGGGAGCCTGCCCCCCACCCACAGGTGTTTCTATGTATATCAGCCACCTTGTACAGCAGTACTGCTGCATTTGTACGAGGTGGCTGACTTTTTCTCCTTGCCCACGTGGAACTCAACACGTACAAAATGTGTCTCATTAGAGACCATTACAATGTCCCTGAGGTGTGACTTTCCTTTGTAATGACACGCAGCACCACCCTTGTTAGCGCTGCCCGTCTTTTGACATCATTGGTTAGCTGGCTGCGCCTGTGCATCTCC
This sequence comes from Ranitomeya imitator, assembly GCF_032444005.1. Classification (NCBI taxonomy): domain Eukaryota; kingdom Metazoa; phylum Chordata; class Amphibia; order Anura; family Dendrobatidae; genus Ranitomeya; species Ranitomeya imitator. The sequence continues at coordinate 40,159 of NW_027194234.1, forward strand.
CCTGCTCGAAACAACGGCCCTCGGTGTCTTATTTTTTTGGACAGCGAGGGTGTGATTGATGGGCATGTGCAGTGCATATGTTTGCCTGTGTTCACTCATCTCCTTCCGCCTTCTTCAGACTGGGTGTCCTCATGGCCGCGGCAGGCGATAAGGGATCAGATGAGGCCGCCCAGTCTGAAGCAGGTGTAAGGACATGTGTGAGCGGCAAACATATTTAGTGCACCAGGGCACGAATCCCAGCACCGCAGTGTGATTTTTTAAAAACACACTGTGGGTCTGGGATTCATGTCCATCGCTAACCGCAACGGCCGACATGAAATGAGGTCAGAAGACAGGAAGCGCTCACAGCGCATGGCCAAGGGATCACAATAGCGCAGACTCCTGTACAGCAAATAACAACGCTCAGGAATCTGCGCCCAGTACCTAGGTGCAAATTTTGACACCTGTGCTGCGTCTCGTTAAAAAGACAAGTCACGCCTCCACAACTGTTTGACAGTATAATGGGCTAAATAGTGTACGTGTTTTAGTCAGCGTGTGCAAGGAGCAAAACAAATAGAGCAACCTTTTACTTGTGCAGCATTAATGCTGCACAAGGTGTGGCTCTTGTACCTTGCAACACCTGAGGGGGGGGTTAAAGGTAACCTTTGAAATTGGTTCAACTAGGCTTCGGCCTACACTCTGCTCCTCTACTCCTCCTGCTGACCCTGGGCTCAAACACCGCTAGTTTTTGCCCGGAAATGCTAGCTGCACAGAGAAAAACACCAGCCAATGTGTTAGTGGGGTTCAGCACCGCCAGCTGTTCCCCTGCTGTGTAGTCGGCAACGTGTCCAGCACAAGCCACGCTGGCACAACCGACCAAAAGCTGCCACCAGTGCAGGCTTCGGCCTACACTTTGCTCCTCTCCTCCTCCTGCTGACCCTGGGCTCAAACAACGCCAGTTTCTGCCCGGACATGCTAGCTGCACAGAGAAAAACACCAGCCAATGTGTTAGTGGGGTTCAGCACCGCCTGCTGTTCCCCCGCTGTGTAGCCGGCATCGTGTCCAGCACAAGCCACGCTGGCACAACCGACCAAAAGCTGCCACCAGTGCAGGCTTCGGCCTACACTTTGCTCCTCTCCTCCTCCTGCTGACCCTGGGCTCAAACAACGCCAGTTTCTGCCCGGACATGCTAGCTGCACAGAGAAAAACACCAGCCAATGTGTTAGTGGGGTTCAGCAACGCCAGCTGTTCCCCTGCTGTGTAGCTTGCAACGTGACCTGCAAACGCCACGCAGGCACATGAACTGAAATTGAAGGGAGCCTGCCCCCCACCCACAGGTGTTTCTATGTATATCAGCCACCTTGTACAGCAGTACTGCTGCATTTGTACGAGGTGGCTGACTTTTTCTCCTTGCCCACGTGGAACTCAACACGTACAAAATGTGTCTCATTAGAGACCATTACAATGTCCCTGAGGTGTGACTTTCCTTTGTAATGACACGCAGCACCCCCATTGTTAGCGCTGCCCGTCTCCTGACATCATTGGTTGGCTGGCTGTGCCTGTGCGTCCCCCCTGCCCGACACAACGCCCCCCGTTGTCTCATATATTTTGACTGCGAGGGTGTGATTGATGGGCACGAGCAGTGCATATGTTCCCCTGTTTTCACTCCCCTCCTTCCGCCTTCTTCTGACTGTGCGGCCTCATGGCCGCGGCATGCGATAAGGGATCAGCTGAGGCCGCCCAGTCTGAAGCAGGTGTAAGGACATGTGTGAGCGGCGAACATATTTACTGCACAAGGCCACGAATCCCAGCACCGCAGTGTGACTTTAGGAAAAGCCACTGTGGGTCTGGGATTTATGGCCATCGTTAACCGCACCGGCCAACATGAAATGAGGTCATGAGACGGCCTGCACTAACAGGGTATTGCCAAGGGATAACACAAGAGCGCAGACTCCTGTACAGCAAATAACAACGCTCAGGAATCTGCGCCCAGTACCTAGGTGCAAATTTTGACACCTGTGCTGCGTCTCGTTAAAAAGACAAGTCACGCCTCCACAACTGTTTGACAGTATAATGGGCTAAATAGTGTACGTGTTTAATTCAGCGTGTGCAAGGAGCAAAATTAAATAGAGCAACCTTTGACTTGTGCATCATTAATGCTGTTCAAGGTGTGGCTCTTGTACCTTGCAACACCTGAGGGGGGGGTTAAAGGTAACCTTTGAAATTGGTTCAACTAGGCTTCGGCCTACACTCTGCTCCTCTACTCCTCCTGCTGACCCTGGGCTCAAACACCGCTAGTTTTTGCCCGGAAATGCTAGCTGCACAGAGAAAAACACCAGCCAATGTGTTAGTGGGGTTCAGCACCGCCAGCTGTTCCCCTGCTGTGTAGTCGGCAACGTGTCCAGCACAAGCCACGCTGGCACAACAGAACAAAAGCTGCCACCAGTGCAGGCTTCGGCCTACACTTTGCTCCTCTCCTCCTCCTCCTGCTGACCCTGGGCTCTAACACCGCTAGTTTTTGCCCGGACATGCAATCTGCACAGAGAAAAACACCAGTCAATGTGTCAGTGGGGTTCAGCAACGCCAGCTGTTCCCCTGCTGTGTAGCTTGCAACGTGACCTGCAAACGCCACGCAGGCACATGAACTGAAATTGAAGGGAGCCTGCCCCCCACCCCCCCAGGTGTTTCTATGTATAACAGCCACCTTGTACAGCAGTACTGCTGCATTTGTACAAGGTGGCTGACTTTTTCTCCTTGCACACGTGGAACTCAACAAGTACAAAATGTGTCTCATTACAGACCATTACAATGTCCCTGAGGTGTGACTTTCCTTTTTAATGACACGCAGCACCCCCATTGTTAGCGCTGCCCGTCTCCTGACATCATTGGTTGGCTGGCTGTGCCTGTGCGTCCCCCCTGCCCGACACAACGCCCCCCGTTGTCTCATATATTTTGACTGCGAGGGTGTGATTGATGGGCACGAGCAGTGCATATGTTCCCCTGTTTTCACTCCCCTCCTTCCGCCTTCTTCTGACTGTGCGGCCTCATGGCCGCGGCATGCGATAAGGGATCAGCTGAGGCCGCCCAGTCTGAAGCAGGTGTAAGGACATGTGTGAGCGGCGAACATATTTACTGCACAAGGCCACGAATCCCAGCACCGCAGTGTGACTTTAGGAAAAGCCACTGTGGGTCTGGGATTTATGGCCATCGTTAACCGCACCGGCCAACATGAAATGAGGTCATGAGACGGCCTGCACTAACAGGGTATTGCCAAGGGATAACACAAGAGCGCAGTTTCCTGTACTGCAAATAACAACGGTAAGGAATCTGCGCACAGCACCTAGGTGTAAATTTGTACACCTGTGCTGCGTCTCCTTAAAAAGACTAGTAGTCACGCCTCCACTACTGTTTGACAGTATAATGGGCTAAATAGTGTACGTGTTTAATTCAGCGTGTGCAAGGAGCAAAATTAAATAGAGCAACCTTTGACTTGTGCATCATTAATGCTGTTCAAGGTGTGGCTCTTGTACCTTGCAACACCTGAGGGGGGGGGTTAAAGGTAACCTTGGAAATTGGTTCAACTAGGCTTCGGCCTACACTCTGCTCCTCTACTCCTCCTGCTGACCCTGGGCTCAAACACCGCTAGTTTTTGCCCGGAAATGCTAGCTGCACAGAGAAAAACACCAGCCAATGTGTTAGTGGGGTTCAGCACCGCCAGCTGTTCCCCCGCTGTGTAGCCGGCATCGTGTCCAGCACAAGCCACGCTGGCACAACCGACCAAAAGCTGCCACCAGTGCAGGCTTCGGCCTACACTTTGCTCCTCTCCTCCTCCTCCTGCTGACCCTGGGCTCTAACACCGCTAGTTTTTGCCCGGACATGCAATCTGCACAGAGAAAAACACCAGTCAATGTGTCAGTGGGGTTCAGCAACGCCAGCTGTTCCCCTGCTGTGTAGCTTGCAACGTGACCTGCAAACGCCACGCAGGCACATGAACTGAAATTGAAGGGAGCCTGCCCCCCACCCACAGGTGTTTCTATGTATAACAGCCACCTTGTACAGCAGTACTGCTGCATTTGTACGAGGTGGCTGACTTTTTCTCCTTGCCCACGTGGAACTCAACACGTACAAAATGTGTCTCATTAGAGACCATTACAATGTCCCTGAGGTGTGACTTTCCTTTGTAATGACACGCAGCACCACCCTTGTTAGCGCTGCCCGTCTTTTGACATCATTGGTTAGCTGGCTGCGCCTGTGCATCTCCCCTGCTCGAAACAACGCCCCTCGGTGTCTTATTTTTTTGGACAGCGAGGGTGTGATTGATGGGCATGTGCAGTGCATATGTTTGCCTGTGTTCACTCATCTCCTTCCGCCTTCTTCAGACTGGGTGTCCTCATGGCCTCGGCAGGCGATAAGGGATCAGATGAGGCCGTCCAGTCTGAAGCAGGTGTAAGGACATGTGTGAGCGGCAAACATATTTACTGCACCAGGGCACGAATCCCAGCACCGCAGTGTGATTTTTTAAAAACACACTGTGGGTCTGGGATTCATGTCCATCGCTAACCGCAACGGCCAACATGAAATGAGGTCATAAGACAGGAAGCGCTCACAGCGCATGGCCAAAGGATCACAAGAGCGCAGACTCCTGTACAGCAACTAACAACGCTCAGGAAGCTGCGCCCATGCAAAAAGGTGTTTTCGACACCTGTGCTGCTTTTCTTTAAAAAGACAAGTCACGCCTCCACTACTGTTAAACAGTATAATGGGCTAAATAGTCTACGTGTTGCATTCAGCTTGTGCAAGTAGACAAATTAATAGAGCAACCTTTTACTTGTGCAGCATTAATGCTGCAGAAGGAGTGGCTCTTGTTCTTTGTAACACCTGAGGGGGGGTTAAAGGTAACCTTTGAAATTGGTTCAACTAGGCTTCGGCCTACACTTTGCTCCTCTCCTCCTCCTCCTGCTGACCCTGGGCTCTAACAACGCTAGTTTTTGCCCGGAAATGCTAGCTGCACAGAGAAAAACACCAGCCAATGTGTTAGTGGGGTTCAGCAACGCCAGCTGTTCCCCCGCTGTGTAGCCGGCATCGTGTCCAGCACAAGCCACGCTGGCACAACCGACCAAAAGCTGCCACCAGTGCAGGCTTCGGCCTACACTTTGCTCCTCTCCTCCTCCTCCTGCTGACCCTGGGCTCAAACACCGCTAGTTTTTGCCCGGAAATGCTAGCTGCACAGAGAAAAACACCAGCCAATGTGTTAGTGGGGTTCAGCAACGCCAGCTGTTCCCCCGCTGTGTAGCCGGCATCGTGTCCAGCACAAGCCACGCTGGCACAACCGACCAAAAGCTGCCACCAGTGCAGGCTTCGGCCTACACTTTGCTCCTCTCCTCCTCCTCCTGCTGACCCTGGGCTCAAACACCGCTAGTTTTTGCCCGGAAATGCTAGCTGCACAGAGAAAAACACCAGCCAATGTGTTAGTGGGGTTCAGCACCGCCAGCTGTTCCCCTGCTGTGCAGCTTGCAACGTGACCTGCAAACGCCACGCAGGCACATGAACTGAAATTGAAGGGAGCCTGGCCCCCACCCCCAGGTGTTTCTATGTATAACAGCCACCTTGTACAGCAGTACTGCTGCATTTGTACAAGGTGGCTGATGTTTTCTCCTTGCCCACGTGGAACTCAACACGTACAAAATGTGTCTCTTTGAGACCATTCCACTGTCCCTGAGGTGTGACTTTCCTTTCTAATGATACGCAGCACCCCCCTTGGTAGCGCTTCCCGTCTTCTGACATCATTGGTTGGCTACTTGCGCCTGTTCGTCCGCCCTGCCTGAATAAAATGCTCCTCGTTGTCTTAATTATTTTGACTGCGAGGGTGTGATTGATGGGCACGAGCAGTGCATATCTTCGCCTGTCTTAACTCATCTCCTTCAGCCTTCTTCAGACTGTGCAGCCTCATGGCCGCGGCATGCAAGAAGGGATCAGCAGAGGCCGCCCAGTCTGAAGCAGGTGTAAGGACGTGTGTGAGCGGCCAAAATATTTACTGCTCAAGGCCACGAATCCCAGCACCGCAGTGTGGCTTTATGAAAAGACACTGTGGGTCTGGGATTTATGGCCATCGTTAACCGCACCGGCCAACATGAAATGATGTCATAAGATGGGCAGCGCTAACAGGGCATTGCCAAGGGATAACACAAGAGCGCAGACTCCTGTACAGCAAATAACAACGCTCAGGAAGCTGCTCCAAGCACCAAGGCGTTATTTTGGACACCTGTGCTGCGTCTCATCAAAAAACCAAGTCACGCATCCACTACAGTTTGACTGTAGAATGGGGTAAATTGTGTATGTCTTTCATTCAGCGTGTGCAAGTAGACAAATTAATAGAGCAACCTTTCACTTGTGCAGCATTAATACTGCACAAGGTGTGTCTCTTGTACTTTGTAACACCTGAGGGGGGGGTTAAAGGTTTCCTTTGAAATTGGTTCAACTAAGCTTCGGCCTACACTCTGCTCCTCTCCTCCTCCTCCTGCTTCAACACGGGCTCTAACATCGCTAGTTTTTGCCCGCAAGTGCTAGCTGCACAGAGAAAAACACACGCCATTGTGTTAGTGGGGTTCAGCAACGCCAGCTGTTCCCCCAGTGTGTAGCCGGCAAAGTGTCCTGCAAACGCAACGCAGACACAAAGCTGCCTCCAGTGCAGGCTTCGGCCTACACTCATCTCCCCCTGCTTACCCTTTGCTCCAACACCGCTAGTTGGGGCTCTAGGAAGACAATCTTTAATAGGCAAGGCAACGCATCCGGGTTCCAGCACCGCCAGCTGGTTCTCGGCAGTGTTTTTGTCACAGGTACTCCCTCGTGCCAAGCCTGGTTTCAGCACCGTCAGCTGTTTCCGGGTTGTGTCAAGCTCACTGAGACACCTATGCTTGCCTCGTCGTGGTGCGGTCGGGTTAGCCAACTCCAGGGTGCCTCCAGTTTAGGAGCTTCCTATGTGGGCTGCGTGAACTGGTAGTCAAGGCTGGTTCTGTAGTGCCAGTAGGCCCAGCTCCCCCTGTAGGACTGTTGGGGTTCGGTAACTGCGGCTGCCTCGCGGCCTAGCTGTTCTCTCCTCTCCTGTGGACCTTCGGGTCCACCACCTGGTTCCAGCACCGTCAGCTGGTTCCGGGCCGAGCCTTTGGCTTAGGTGCCTCCTCCTGGGTATCCGAGTTCCGCCAACGCCAGGCGGTCCTTGGTAGTGCTTTTAAGCGCGGGCACCTACAGCTTAGTAACCGGGTTCCAGCACCGTCAGCTGGTCCTCGGTCGTGCCATTGGCTCTTGCACACTGGGGCAACGCATCCGGGTTCCAGCACCGCCAGCTGGTTCTCGGCAGTGTTCTTGTCACAGGTACTCCCTCGTGCCAAGCCTGGTTTCAGCACCGTCAGCTGTTTCCGGGTTGTGTCAACTTCACTGAGACACCTATGCTTGCCTCGTCGTGGTGCGGTCGGGTTAGCCAACTCCAGGGTGCCTCCAGTTTAGGAGCTTCCTATGTGGGCTGCGTGAACTGGTAGTCAAGGCTGGTTCTGTAGTGCCAGTAGGCCCAGCTCCCCCTGTAGGACTGTTGGGGTTCGGTAACTGCGGCTGCCTCGCGGCCTAGCTGTTCTCTCCTCTCCTGTGGACCTTCGGGTCCACCACCTGGTTCCAGCACCGTCAGCTGGTTCCGGGCCGAGCCTTTGGCTTAGGTGCCTCCTCCTGGGTATCCGAGTTCCGCCAACGCCAGGCGGTCCTTGGTAGTGCTTTTAAGCGCGGGCACCTACAGCTTAGTAACCGGGTTCCAGCACCGTCAGCTGGTCCTCGGTCGTGCCATTGGCTCTTGCACACTGGGGCAACGCATCCGGGTTCCAGCACCGCCAGCTGGTTCTCGGCAGTGTTTTTGTCACAGGTACTCCCTCGTGCCAAGCCTGGTTTCAGCACCGTCAGCTGTTTCCGGGTTGTGTCAAGCTCACTGAGACACCTATGCTTGCCTCGTCGTGGTGCGGTCGGGTTAGCCAACTCCAGGGTGCCTCCAGTTTAGGAGCTTCCTATGTGGGCTGCGTGAACTGGTAGTCAAGGCTGGTTCTGTAGTGCCAGTAGGCCCAGCTCCCCCTGTAGGACTGTTGGGGTTCGGTAACTGCGGCTGCCTCGCGGCCTAGCTGTTCTCTCCTCTCCTGTGGACCTTCGGGTCCACCACCTGGTTCCAGCACCGTCAGCTGGTTCCGGGCCGAGCCTTTGGCTTAGGTGCCTCCTCCTGGGTATCCGAGTTCCGCCAACGCCAGGCGGTCCTTGGTAGTGCTTTTAAGCGCGGGCACCTACAGCTTAGTAACCGGGTTCCAGCACCGTCAGCTGGTCCTCGGTCGTGCCATTGGCTCTTGCACACTGGGGCAACGCATCCGGGTTCCAGCACCGCCAGCTGGTTCTCGGCAGTGTTCTTGTCACAGGTACTCCCTCGTGCCAAGCCTGGTTTCAGCACCGTCAGCTGTTTCCGGGTTGTGTCAACTTCACTGAGACACCTATGCTTGCCTCGTCGTGGTGCGGTCGGGTTAGCCAACTCCAGGGTGCCTCCAGTTTAGGAGCTTCCTATGTGGGCTGCGTGAACTGGTAGTCAAGGCTGGTTCTGTAGTGCCAGTAGGCCCAGCTCCCCCTGTAGGACTGTTGGGGTTCGGTAACTGCGGCTGCCTCGCGGCCTAGCTGTTCTCTCCTCTCCTGTGGACCTTCGGGTCCACCACCTGGTTCCAGCACCGTCAGCTGGTTCCGGGCCGAGCCTTTGGCTTAGGTGCCTCCTCCTGGGTATCCGAGTTCCGCCAACGCCAGGCGGTCCTTGGTAGTGCTTTTAAGCGCGGGCACCTACAGCTTAGTAACCGGGTTCCAGCACCGTCAGCTGGTCCTCGGTCGTGCCATTGGCTCTTGCACACTGGGGCAACGCATCCGGGTTCCAGCACCGCCAGCTGGTTCTCGGCAGTGTTCTTGTCACAGGTACTCCCTCGTGCCAAGCCTGGTTTCAGCACCGTCAGCTGTTTCCGGGTTGTGTCAACTCACTGAGACACCTATGCTTGCCTCGTCGTGGTGCGGTCGGGTTAGCCAACTCCAGGGTGCCTCCAGTTTAGGAGCTTCCTATGTGGGCTGCGTGAACTGGTAGTCAAGGCTGGTTCTGTAGTGCCAGTAGGCCCAGCTCCCCCTGTAGGACTGTTGGGGTTCGGTAACTGCGGCTGCCTCGCGGCCTAGCTGTTCTCTCCTCTCCTGTGGACCTTCGGGTCCACCACCTGGTTCCAGCACCGTCAGCTGGTTCCGGGCCGAGCCTTTGGCTTAGGTGCCTCCTCCTGGGTATCCGAGTTCCGCCAACGCCAGGCGGTCCTTGGTAGTGCTTTTAAGCGCGGGCACCTACAGCTTAGTAACCGGGTTCCAGCACCGTCAGCTGGTCCTCGGTCGTGCCATTGGCTCTTGCACACTGGGGCAACGCATCCGGGTTCCAGCACCGCCAGCTGGTTCTCGGCAGTGTTTTTGTCACAGGTACTCCCTCGTGCCAAGCCTGGTTTCAGCACCGTCAGCTGTTTCCGGGTTGTGTCAAGCTCACTGAGACACCTATGCTTGCCTCGTCGTGGTGCGGTCGGGTTAGCCAACTCCAGGGTGCCTCCAGTTTAGGAGCTTCCTATGTGGGCTGCGTGAACTGGTAGTCAAGGCTGGTTCTGTAGTGCCAGTAGGCCCAGCTCCCCCTGTAGGACTGTTGGGGTTCGGTAACTGCGGCTGCCTCGCGGCCTAGCTGTCTCTCCTCTCCTGTGGACCTTCGGGTCCACCACCTGGTTCCAGCACCGTCAGCTGGTTCCGGGCCGAGCCTTTGGCTTAGGTGCCTCCTCCTGGGTATCCGAGTTCCGCCAACGCCAGGCGGTCCTTGGTAGTGCTTTTAAGCGCGGGCACCTACAGCTTAGTAACCGGGTTCCAGCACCGTCAGCTGGTCCTCGGTCGTGCCATTGGCTCTTGCACACTGGGGCAACGCATCCGGGTTCCAGCACCGCCAGCTGGTTCTCGGCAGTGTTTTTGTCACAGGTACTCCCTCGTGCCAAGCCTGGTTTCAGCACCGTCAGCTGTTTCCGGGTTGTGTCAAGCTCACTGAGACACCTATGCTTGCCTCGTCGTGGTGCGGTCGGGTTAGCCAACTCCAGGGTGCCTCCAGTTTAGGAGCTTCCTATGTGGGCTGCGTGAACTGGTAGTCAAGGCTGGTTCTGTAGTGCCAGTAGGCCCAGCTCCCCCTGTAGGACTGTTGGGGTTCGGTAACTGCGGCTGCCTCGCGGCCTAGCTGTTCTCTCCTCTCCTGTGGACCTTCGGGTCCACCACCTGGTTCCAGCACCGTCAGCTGGTTCCGGGCCGAGCCTTTGGCTTAGGTGCCTCCTCCTGGGTATCCGAGTTCCGCCAACGCCAGGCGGTCCTTGGTAGTGCTTTTAAGCGCGGGCACCTACAGCTTAGTAACCGGGTTCCAGCACCGTCAGCTGGTCCTCGGTCGTGCCATTGGCTCTTGCACACTGGGGCAACGCATCCGGGTTCCAGCACCGCCAGCTGGTTCTCGGCAGTGTTCTTGTCACAGGTACTCCCTCGTGCCAAGCCTGGTTTCAGCACCGTCAGCTGTTTCCGGGTTGTGTCAACTTCACTGAGACACCTATGCTTGCCTCGTCGTGGTGCGGTCGGGTTAGCCAACTCCAGGGTGCCTCCAGTTTAGGAGCTTCCTATGTGGGCTGCGTGAACTGGTAGTCAAGGCTGGTTCTGTAGTGCCAGTAGGCCCAGCTCCCCCTGTAGGACTGTTGGGGTTCGGTAACTGCGGCTGCCTCGCGGCCTAGCTGTTCTCTCCTCTCCTGTGGACCTTCGGGTCCACCACCTGGTTCCAGCACCGTCAGCTGGTTCCGGGCCGAGCCTTTGGCTTAGGTGCCTCCTCCTGGGTATCCGAGTTCCGCCAACGCCAGGCGGGTCCTTGGTAGTGCTTTTAAGCGCGGGCACCTACAGCTTAGTAACCGGGTTCCAGCACCGTCAGCTGGTCCTCGGTCGTGCCATTGGCTCTTGCACACTGGGGCAACGCATCCGGGTTCCAGCACCGCCAGCTGGTTCTCGGCAGTGTTCTTGTCACAGGTACTCCCTCGTGCCAAGCCTGGTTTCAGCACCGTCAGCTGTTTCCGGGTTGTGTCAACTTCACTGAGACACCTATGCTTGCCTCGTCGTGGTGCGGTCGGGTTAGCCAACTCCAGGGTGCCTCCAGTTTAGGAGCTTCCTATGTGGGCTGCGTGAACTGGTAGTCAAGGCTGGTTCTGTAGTGCCAGTAGGCCCAGCTCCCCCTGTAGGACTGTTGGGGTTCGGTAACTGCGGCTGCCTCGCGGCCTAGCTGTTCTCTCCTCTCCTGTGGACCTTCGGGTCCACCACCTGGTTCCAGCACCGTCAGCTGGTTCCGGGCCGAGCCTTTGGCTTAGGTGCCTCCTCCTGGGTATCCGAGTTCCGCCAACGCCAGGCGGTCCTTGGTAGTGCTTTTAAGCGCGGGCACCTACAGCTTAGTAACCGGGTTCCAGCACCGTCAGCTGGTCCTCGGTCGTGCCATTGGCTCTTGCACACTGGGGCAACGCATCCGGGTTCCAGCACCGCCAGCTGGTTCTCGGCAGTGTTCTTGTCACAGGTACTCCCTCGTGCCAAGCCTGGTTTCAGCACCGTCAGCTGTTTCCGGGTTGTGTCAACTTCACTGAGACACCTATGCTTGCCTCGTCGTGGTGCGGTCGGGTTAGCCAACTCCAGGGTGCCTCCAGTTTAGGAGCTTCCTATGTGGGCTGCGTGAACTGGTAGTCAAGGCTGGTTCTGTAGTGCCAGTAGGCCCAGCTCCCCCTGTAGGACTGTTGGGGTTCGGTAACTGCGGCTGCCTCGCGGCCTAGCTGTTCTCTCCTCTCCTGTGGACCTTCGGGTCCACCACCTGGTTCCAGCACCGTCAGCTGGTTCCGGGCCGAGCCTTTGGCTTAGGTGCCTCCTCCTGGGTATCCGAGTTCCGCCAACGCCAGGCGGTCCTTGGTAGTGCTTTTAAGCGCGGGCACCTACAGCTTAGTAACCGGGTTCCAGCACCGTCAGCTGGTCCTCGGTCGTGCCATTGGCTCTTGCACACTGGGGCAACGCATCCGGGTTCCAGCACCGCCAGCTGGTTCTCGGCAGT